>NC_053496.1:23680086-23850086 GCF_905171775.1 Rana temporaria | reverse complement strand
AGAAGAGTTCAGTCAATGAGCAAGGTGTTATTGTCTCTCATAATTTGACAGATGTTCCTTGGTTGATGGTACATGAGAACTGTCGACCTGTCCTGGCATTCTTCTTTTCTCTGGGATCAAAGGGGTGTTGACAGAGACCATCTGACTAATTAGGTGTCTGAGGAGTGGCCATTGTGGTTATGACTGCATCATGGCCCTCCCTTACACGCGGTTTTATACTAGTATTCATGTCTTCCAACATTTGCAGGTTGCATTCTAGAAAACAGTAGATTATTGTTCAGCATTCAATTGTATGTCCAGTGATACCAAACACAGAGGCTCGGATTCACATACAGTGGCGCATATTTATGCCACCGTAGCGTATCTCCTTTACGCTACGCCGATGCAGCGCAGAGATGCAAGCACTGTATTTACAAAGCCAGTGCTGCCAAAACTGCGCTGGGTTTCCTAGGCGTAAGCCGGCGTATTTGGAAGTGGGCGTGAGCCATGCAAATGAGGCATGACCCCATGCAAATGATGGGCTGAGCACCAGACAGATATGTATAACGAACGGCGCAAGCGCCGTCCCATGGACGCATCCCAGTGCGCATGCTCAGAATCACGTCGGAACTACTCCCTAAGATACGTTGCATCACTGCCTACGGCGTGAACGTAACCTACGCCTAGTCATATTCACGTCCTGCGTAAACTACGTAAAATACGTCGGCTTGTGTTCCCTGGTGCAGCCATTTGCATGGATGCTGCTGAGTTACACCTCCTTTATGGGGCATAACTTTACGCCGAACGTATGACTTACGCACACTGCGTCTGACGGACGGACGTTCCTGAATCAGCGTATCTCCCTCATTTGCATATGTGAATAGAAAATCAATGGGTGCGCCAAATACGTCCAGCGTAAATATGCGCCCACTCTACGACGGCGTAGGCAAGTTACGTCGGTTGGATGAAGCCTATTTTCAGGCGTATCTTAGTTTCTGAGTCCGGCGCATAGATACGACGGCGCATGTTTGCACTTACGAGGCGTATTTTGAGATACGTCGGCGCAAGTGCTTTGTGAATCCGGGCCAGAGTATGTCAGATGGGCCTGTCTCCCAGGAGGTAAGAGACTGCTATCTACCCTTCTGTATGCTCTAGCTTAGTCACGTGCGACCTCGATTTGTTAGGTATGATATTCCCCATTCAAATATACAAATATACTTAATATTAATGTGTTTTGGTCCTGTATGATTTTATAAATTGTGTGTGGGTTTTGTTAAGTTGTGAATCAGGCAGAGGCCTCATGGAGGTCACCACATGCCTGGCTGCTTTCTGGGTAGACATTTTATGGCATGCTATGTGTTTCTAGTGCTTCAATTTCCCTACAAACCATGGGTGACAGAACTGAAGGATTTTGTTATAGTTTTACGATAGGTCAGAGGGAGGTGTTAATCTGTAGATTTTTTATGGTCAGCAGAAATGAACAGACATCCTGTCAGAACTCAATAAGCTGTTTACAGCTCTGCAAAGGCCTGTAACTCCTGTCCCCAAGTTGAGATAATCAGCTCTTTTGAAGTGTGTTAAAAGTTAAGGCTATAAATTCCATAAATTGAAGGTGGAGTGTGGAGGTAAGATCACTGGGCTATTCTCATGACAAACATGGCTGAGTCCTGAGCAAAATGGATTTTGCCCAGAGCTTTAAATGGGCTCAATGCACAATGTACCCCATTACCAATTCACACAGGGGGGGGCGGGATCTGGGGGTCCCCTTTTTTAAGGGGTCTTCCAGATTCCGATAAGCGCCCGGCCGCAAACCCCCACAACCACAAGGCAAGGGTTGTGGGGATGAGGCCCTTGTCCCCATCAACATGGGGACATGGTGCTTTGAGGGGTCACAGACCCCCAAAGCATCCTCCTAATGTCGAGGGCATGTGGCCTGGTACAGTTCAGGAGGGGGGCGCTCTCTCATCCCCCCCTCTTTTCCTGCCACCTGCCAGGTTGCATGCTCGGATAATGGGTCTGGTTTGGATTTTTGGGGGAATTTTTTTTTTATTTGGCGTGGAGTTTCCCTTAAAATCCACACCAGACCTGAAGGGTCTGGAATGGATATTTGGGGGGAACCATTTCTTTTTTAAATATGATGCTGGGGTTTCCCTTAATATCCATACCAGACCTGAAGGGCCTGGTAATTGAATTTGGGGGGACCCATATGCTTTTTTATTTTTTTTTATGAATGACTTTTCTCTGAATTGCCGGGAGCCGACAATTAATTATAGCCGCAAGTGATTTTAAATGACTTTTCTTCCTTCAGAAATTAAACTTTTTGCAGAGACAGTTCTAAGCACGGGAAACAAGCGCTACTTCACTTCACTTTTATTGTTTCACTTTAACCATTATTAAATTCACTGCTCCCGAAAAAAATGCAGTTTTTAAAACTTTTTTTTGCATTGATACATGTCCCCTGGGGTACATGTTCCCAGGTCCCCAAACACTTTTTCGGACAATAACTTGCATATTAGCCTTTAAAATTAGCACTTTAGATTTCTCCCATAGACTTTTACAGGGTGTTCTGCGGCTTTTCAAATTTGCCGCGAACACCTCAAATTGTTTGCTGTTCGCCGAACAGGCGAACAGGCAATGTTTGAGTCGAACATGAGTTTGACTCTAACTCGAAGCTCATCCCTATACAGCATGCTAACATTCAGAAAAACCACTGTGTGCACACAGAGAGCAAGGGTCCTCCCCACAGCATACTGTCATGTAGAGAGACCACTGCTTCCACACAGCTAGTAAATGTCTCTCTCTACTGAATTCCGCCATGTCGAGAGACCACTGCTTCCACACAGAGAGCAAATGTCCCTCTCTACAGCATGCCTCCATGTAGAAAGACCACTTCTTCCACACAACGAGCAAATGTCCTTCTTTACAGCATGCCGCCATGTGAAAAGACCACTGCTTCCACACAGAGAGCAAATGCCCCTCTTTACAGCATGCCACTATGTAGAAAGACCACTGCTTCCACACAGAGGGCAAATGTCCCTCTCTACAGCATGTCACCATGTAGAGAGACCACTGCTTTCACACAGAGGGCAAATGTTCTTCTCTACAGCATGCCAACATGTATAGAAATGACTGCTTCCATACAGAATAAGAGTCCTTCTCTACAGCATGCCGCCATGTAGAGGGATTACTGCTTTCATACAGAGAGTAAGGGTCCCTCTCTACAGCATGCCACCATGTAAAAGGACCACTGCTTCTACACAGCGAGCACACGCCCTTCTCTACAACATGCCTTTATGTAGAGAGACCACTGCTTCCACACAGCGGGCACATGTCCTTCTCTACAGCATACCGCCATATAGAGAGATTATTTCTTCCATACAGAGAGTAAGGGTCCTTCTCTACAGAATGATGCCAAGTAGAGAGATTGCTGCTTCCATAAAGAGAGTGAGGGTCCGTCTCTACAGCATGCTGCCATATAGAAAGACCTCTGCCTCCACACAGCGAGCAAATGGCTTTCTTTACAGCATGTGGCCATGTAGAGAGACAACTGCTTCCACACAGAGGGCAAATGTTCCTCTCTACAGCATGCCGCCTTGTAAAAAGACCACTGCTTCCACACAGCAAGCACACGTCCTTCTCTACAGCATGCCTTTATGTAGAGAGACCACTGCTTCCACACAGAGAGCAAGCTTCCTTCTCTACAGCATACTCGCAGATTGGATTTTTTTAAACAGACATAGCCAGATTCAGGTACAGTTACGACGGCGTATCAGTAGATACGCCGTCGTAACTCTGAATCCGCGCCGTCGTATATTTAAGCGTATGCTCAAACTGAGATATGCTTAAATATTGCTAAGATACGACCGGCGTAAGTCTTCTACGCTGTCGTATCTTAGCTGTCTATTTACGCTGGCCGCTAGGGGCGTGTACGCTGATTTACGCCTAGAATATGTAAATCAGCAAAATACGCCTATTCACGAACGTACGCACGGCCGTCGCAGTAAAGATACGCCGTTTACGTAAGGCGTTTTCAGGCGTAAAGATAAACCACCAAAAAGATGGCGCAGCCAATGTTAAGTATGGACGTCGGATAGCCGTCGAATTTTTCACGTTTTACGTCGTTTGCGTAACACGTCCGTGAATGGGGCTGGGCGTAAGTTACGTTCACGTCGAAAGCATTGACTTTTTGCGACGTGATTTGGAGCATGCACACTGGGATACGTCCACGGACGGCGCATGCGCAGTTCGTTCGAATCGTCATTTACGTGAGGTCACGAATAATTTCCATAAAACACGCCCACCTCTTCCACATTTGAATTAGGCGGGCTTACGCCGGCCAATTTACGCTACACCGCCGCAACTTAAGGAGCAAGTGCTTTGTGAATACTGCACTTGCCTCTCTAACTTGCGGCGGTGTAACGCAAATAACATACGTTACGCCCGCACAAAGTTAAGCCGCCGTACGTGAATCTACCTAACAGTGTCTGATTATTAAAGGGAACAAACTATAAGGGCCCGATAACATATATATTTTTTAACCATAACATTACATACCCTGTGGTGTCCTTCAACACCAGGGTGCTTTGGAAGCCCATTTATTTCAACACACAATAACGTGCAACATAACACCCATTACTGCACCGCAAAAATATAAATCGGCCCTAGGACTTTGTACGCCTTTTGTTTTGATATACTTGGCACGCATTTAGCTGTTCGAAACTAGCAGTTCAGTTGGGCTTTATTACAAAGTTCATTCATGACACTTATAATACAAATAAAAAATCTACATTTCTAAACTTGTAAATCTTGAAAAATAGGAATGCAAAAAATAAAATTAAATAAATGATCATATACCATTATACTTTTGCTAAAAGCTGGAAGGTTGCTATAGGCTTCTGCACTGTGCACATTGTCACAGCTATTTGTACTGCCTCCTTATATAAGCTAACATGTGCTATGATTTTAATCCGAACATATATCCATCTTAAGGTGTAACGTCACGTGCACACATTAAGAGAATTTTATATATTTGGTGTAAATCTTGAGCAAAACTAAAGAACTCAGATGGGATTCATGAAAAATTTTGCCATAGGCAAAAGCGCAGACTACCTCGCTGGAGAATGAAATCCTACACAATACACGGGCTGCACAAGCCCAATTACATCAAAATAAAACACCTGGATGATATTCTCTGGAATATAAAAACAATCTGTCAAAATTGCTGCAAATAATGGTAATAAAAGAATAGAACGGGTCAAATTGCATATGTGATGCCTTTCTCTATTATAATTAATGATGAAATAAAAAAAAAATGTGAACATGTAGTTTGAGCAACCGAATTGCAACACCTTTGGTTTTTGCATTTTGTGAAAATGAAATAGAAAAAATGGCAAAAAATGTATAAATGGTAAAAAATTACTGAAAAGAGAATTTATATACCGTATATACTCGAGTATAAGCCGACCCGAATATAAGCCGAGGCACCTAATTTTACCACAAAAAATGGGAAAACGTATTGACTCGACTATAAGCCTAGAGTGTCCATCTGCATGCCTCACTGTGCCTCACTTTGCCTCACTGTGCCCATGCCTCACTGTTCCCATGCCTCACTGTGTCCATGCCTCACTGTGCCCATGCCTCACTATGCCCATGCCTCACTGTGTCCATGCCTCACTATGCCCATGCCTCACTGTGTCCATGCCTCACTATGCACATGCCTCACTGTGTCCATGCCTCACTGTGCCCATGCCTCATTATGCCCATGCCTCACTGTGTCCATGCCTCACTATGCCCATGCCTCACTGTGTCCATGCCTCACTGTGCCCATGCCTTACTATGCACCTGCCTCACTGTGTCCATGCCTCACTGTGCCCATGCCTCACTGTGCCCATACCTCACTGTGCCCATGCCTCACTATGCTCATGCCTCACTGTGTCCATGACTAGACTGACGTTTTACATGGGAGTCTAGGGGACCTACGACCGGCCAGTACCGTGTCCCCAAAGTCACCGGAGAAATTACCGTTTAACATGGGAGTATATGGAAGGGGTGCCCGGATTTGAAAAATCAGTGCTCCCCGGACAACAATTTTGCAGACTTGTAGAGAAAGAGTGGGGGCTACATGTGGGCCATGTTTGACCGGTACCGGGTCCCCAAAGTCTGGGATATCAGGCGCAAAATGTGACTCGAGTATCAGCACAAAAAAATGTGCTGAAAAACTTGGCTTATACTCGAGTATATACGGTAACATTTTTGTTTCACGGCTAAAATACAATTGTAAAAAGAACCCTTTTTTTTTACTTGGGGAGGAAGAGTCCTAAATGTGGCAGGTGAAATACTGTACATTTATTGCATATGCTTTACCTGCTATAGGGTTTGTGCAGCTAGATTTGTTCTCCAAGCACTCCCAGCAGACAGCACAGCCAGATCGTCATCAGGTGACCCCAACCCCTTGTGATGGGGCAAGATCTGGGAGCTTCCACATTCCGATAAGCCCCCTGACCGCAGACCCCCACAAACACCGACCAGGGTTGTAGGGAAGAGGCATGGGTACAAGGTGCTTCGGGGGGGGGGGCAGAGACCCCCCTGCCCAAAAGCACCCCCCCATGTTAAGGGCATGTGGCCTGGTATGGTTCAGGAGGGGGAGGGCCATTCACTCACCCCCTTCCTTTCCTGGCGTGCTGTGCTGCATGCTCTAATGAGGTTCTGGAATGAATTTTGGGGGGGGCCACACCGTTTTTGTTTTTTCTTTTTGATGTGGGGTTACCTTTAAAATCCATACCAGACCCCCGCCCCCAATTCTGGTATGGTTTGGGGGGGACCCCACGCTGGTTTTTTTGCATTTTTCATTGCTCGCATTGCATCACAGCTGACAGCTGATGAGTCATCGGGGAAGCCCGCTGACAGCTGATAAGTCATCCGGGAAGCCCGCTGACAGCTAATTAATCATCGGTTGTCAAGGACGTGGCAGCCGCCTTCCCAGGCCCGCTCGTTAACAACCAGCTATTCTCCACACAGAATTTAAATCGCTCAATCATTTTTTTACAGATCCAAATTCAAATTGTTCTGAAAATTTGAAATTCGTTAGAAAACGAATACTTCTTGGCTGGGGGTTAGTCAGCCAGAACAGCTTACTGAGGAGGAACAAGAAGTGAGAAATTCAGACAAAATAAACAAAGAAAAAAAATATTTAGAAGGGAAATCGAAGGAAAAGGTAAGTGAACCAACAATGCACTAGCTTAAAGTGGATGTAAACCCACTCTGATGCTTTCTAAACTACTGCCATAGTGCTGATCTATAAGGATATACATGCCTCCTGCATGTATCCTTACCTGTCAAATGTCTGTTATTAGAACTGTCTGGAGCTCGGTGGGTGGAGTCGTGAAGTCAGTAGACTCCCTGCCCACCTCTACACTCCCCTTTTGCATTTTTTCCTGTGTATTCCTTTCACTAAATCCTCCTATGATCACTAACATCCAGTCAAAATCCAGAAAAGTAACCACATGACTTCAGGTTGGGGTTTGATTTAAAAAATAATGTCTGTCTCCAGGCTAGTGCATGAGATATTTAAATAACCTGTCACTCACAGCAAGGGGGCGGAACAGACTAAGGTTTTTCTCTGTAAGTCCGTTTTATTTCACTGAACAATAAAAGAGGATTGCTCAGAGCTGGATTAACTCTGTGTGGTAAGACTGGGCACAGATGATAGGAAATTGTATACTGTACATTGTGACATCAAAAAAAATAAATACAAAAATGTGGGTTACATCCATTAAAGGAGCCTATTTAGAAAATAAAAAACAAACCTTTACAACCCCATTAAGGTGGTATATAACTCACACAAGAAGGGTATCTTCTCTCTTCCTGTTGAGTCTACAGGGTAGGAAGTAAAGGGAAATCTCCCTATCTGAAATAGATGGCAAAAATAGAAAGAAAAAAAAAAATGGGCTAGATTCAGAGAGAATTTACGCTGGTGTATCTATTGATACGCTGCGTAAATTCAAATCTGCGCCGGCGTATCTTTTTTCTGTATTCAGAAAGCAAGATACGCCGAAATTTGCCTAAGATCCGACTGGCGTAAGTCTCTTACGCCGTCGTATCTTAGTTGCATATTTACGCTGGCCGCTAGGTGGCGCTTCCGGCGATTTCAGCGTAGAATATGCAAATGAGCTGCATACGCCGATTCAGAAACGTACATGCGCCCGGCAGAATTTTTTACGTCATTTGCGCAAGGCTTTTTCCGGCGTAACGTTGCTCCTGCTATATGAGGAGCAACCAATGTTAAGTATAGACGTCGGGCCAGCGTCAAATTTTGCGTCGTTTGCGTAAGTCGTTCGCGAATAGGGCTTTGCGTAAATTACGTTCACGTCTAAAGCATTGACGATTTGCAGCGTAATTTTGAGCATGCGCACTGGGATTCTTTCACGAACGGCACATGCGCCGTTCGTTAGAGACATCATTTACGTGGGGTCATGTTTTATTTACTGTATTTGCTGGCGTATAAGACTACCTTTTACACTTAAAAAAACTGTCCAAAAAGCAGGGGTCGTCTTTTACGCCGGGTCAGCTGCTTGGATGCCTGCTGGATGTGCAGTAATACTGTATATAGCTTTGGCTACATACAGTATATACTGCTTAGCCATTCCCGGTGAGCGACGTATTCAAATGAATACAGAGCTTGCTCGGATTGGCAGAGGTTGTTACTCCAATCCGATCCGAGCAGGCTACATACAGTAACCTGCTCGGATTGACTTTGAGGCCCCGTACACACGACCGAGTTTCTCGACAGAATTCAGCCAGAAACTCGCTCGGAGCTGGATTCTGCCGAGAAACTCGGTCGTGTGTACACTTTTCAGCGCGGAACCCGTCGAGGAACTCGTCGGGCCGAAAAGAGAACATGTTCTCTATTTTCTCGTTAGTCAATGGGAAAAGTCAGCCCGCCGAGATCCTCGGCGGCTTCAACACTGAACTCGACGAGGAACTCGATGTGTTTGGCACGTCGAGTTCCTCGGTTGTGTGTACGGGGCCTGAGAGTCAGAGAGGTGTGGGCTAATGATGTTACAGCCTCTGCCAATCCAAGCAGGCTTAATAGCATTGCTCGCCGTGATTGGCTCCAGCTCCAGCAAGAAAGAAGAATATGGCTCCAGCTCCAGCAAGAATGAAGAATATGGCTCCAGAAGGAAGAAATATGAAGCACCGGAAGCAGGGCCGGACTTACCATTGGGCTTGACTGGGCTCAAGCCCATGGGCCCCGCCCAATAGGGGCCCCCCTTTAAAAAATAAAAATAAATTGTTTTTTTAGGGGTCCGGAGGTCCCCAGGGGCCCAAAGGCCCCCAGGGCCCTGGACGGCAACCCCCCTTTTTTTATTTTTTTTTATAAAAAAAAAATGTTTTTTTTATATTTTATATATATATATATATATATATATATATATATATATATATATATATATATATATATATATATATATATATATATATATATATATAATTATTATTATTATTATTATTATTATTATTAAAGGGCCCAGGGGTCTCCAGGGCCCCCGGATGGCAACCCACCTTTTTTTTTTTATAAAAAAAAAAAAACAATTTAATATATATTATAAATGTTTATTTTTTTATTTTTGTTTGTATTTTTTATTTTTTATTAAAAGGCCCAGAGGTCCCCAGGGGCCCAGAGGCAACCTTCCTTTTTTTCTGTATTTTTTTATAAATGTTTATTTTTTTTATTTTTTTATTAAAGGGCCCAGAGGTTTATTTTTTCTTTTATTAAAGGAAGGGCCCAGAGGTCCCCAGGGCCCCAGATGGCTACCCCCTTTACCCCTTTATATATATATATATAAAAGGCGTGAACTCAATCCTACAAATATCACAAAGTCTGCCAAGAAGGATGGAGTCTACAATTGTGCATATAAACTTTCAATGTTGGGTGGAGCAAAAATCTTCAATACCAAGGAATCTTCAGCACTGGACACGTAAATAGATAAATGGGTGGGTACCCTTACCAGAAATGGTGGACCCTCTCAACCACCATACGGTGGGAGGGTCGTCAAGACTTGTATAGACCGATTGTCTGGGTCCAGTGGTCCTCACTCCGCGTGTCCAATCCAGAAATGGTTAATGAAGCGCTTGTTCTTTCAAGGTAGATAACCAAGGTTGATTGATCGATAGTAGCTCAAAACACCCAAAGTGGTAAAAAAAGGAAAAATATAGAGGTGCTCCTCATAGTGTAAAAACATTTAATAAAAAAGCATTGCAAATACACACACGTGGCTGAGAATGCAGTAAAAATATGAAAAAACTTCAAATAGCCACACAAGAAAAATAGATCACTCAGCTAATAATCAAAAGAAAAAATAGCAAAAGTAAAAATAAGTGAATTATAGCAGCAAACTCCCACCTTGGATAAAGGTGTAGGGAGTACATCCAACAAAGTTGAGAGTGCAATGGGAATGCAGTGGAGTAATCACCCGACCGGTTTCGTCGTTAAACGGACTTCTACTGGGGTATCTGGTCCTCCTCTGCTCCCCCCATTGCATTAAATACCTTACATCCAGGTCCCTGATTGCTGACATCTGTTCGTCCATGTCAAAACCGGCGTGCGTTCCATCGTAGGGAACCGGAAACGTCATCTGCGTTCCAAAAGCCGGAGGTAGTGGGGCGGGGCTTAGCGTCAAAAGCGCCAGCGTCCAGACGTATTAAACGTCAGGACATCCAGGATGACTCAGTCACTCCCCCATCCTCCTCCTTGACAGGCAGGAGGTGTGATAGTCAGCCAACCAATGGGCATTAATCAGCAGCCCTTCCGCAGCGTCATGACGTCAGCGTCGTACGCCGCGTTCCACGATGCGCTCCAGGCATGTCACAGGCAGACGTCAGTATCAAAGCACAGACGCTCCGGGACACACAGCGTCATATATCAGCCCAAAGATGGAAGAGAACCCACCGGGGTTATACGAGGTCATCCTGAGTCACCCCAATCTAATTGGACTTTACAGAGAACAAACATAATCAGTATGTAAATACTAACTATGAATCAGATGAAAGCAAGCAATCAAGGAGGTGAACTAAAGGCCCCACTTAGAAATGTGATAATTAAAAAAACATGCACATATGAAAATTAAAAATTAAAATTCATCTTCAAAACCTCAAGGAACCTAATATATTGTCTCTGAACCACAAAAAATTGACGAATCAGAGAAAACAAAAACCAGGTAGGACAAGGTAAATGATACTGAGAATCAAAAAATAGATAATATAGATAATAAAATTAGGACTGATTAATAAAAGCATTCACGTCCCATTCGACGTTGAGTCCAAAAGGGGCGTAACTCTTGAGGGTATAAATCCAATATACTTCTAACTTCGAGACTCCTCTGGTACTCGGTTCACCCCTCCAGTGGGGAACAAATTTGTCAATAATCAAAAGGGAAGTACCTATCAATGATTTATTGTGAACTTGTAAATAGTGTCTAGGCACTGTGTGTTTATCGTTGCCTTTCTTGATTTTTGCAACATGTTCACCTACCCTTGTGGAAAAACTGCGGATGGTACGGCCCACATATTGTTTTCCACAAGGGCAGGTGATCAGATAAACTATATATGTAGAAGCACAGGTGGAAAATTGCTTCATAGGATAGTCCATCTGAGTAACACTAGACCGGAAAGAAATAGTTTTCTTTCTCCCATGAATATTCTCAAGGCATACCTTGCATTTCCTGCAAGGGTGAAAGCCTTTGGATAAGGGAAAAAAAGTTGGTTTTATAGGCGGATCAATAACATTGGGGGCAACCTGATTTTTTAAAGAAGAAGCACCCCTGTAGATGACTGTGGCATTGCTTGGCAGGGAAGGTCCCAACACTTGATCCTCTTTGAGGATCCCCCAATGTTTGCAAATAATATTCTTAATTTGCTTATGTTGACTCGAGAACGTAGTAAAAAATGCGTTTCTAAATTTAGGATCTGGTAACGCTTTGGTTCTTTCAAGTGTGAGTGTTGTACGGTCCACCCTTCCAATGTGTTGAATCTCTTCATCAATTTGCTCTCTCAAATATCCCTTATCCAAAAACCTCTGTTTTAAGACCTCTGCTTGTAAGTAGAAGTCTTTGGTGTCAGAACAGTTGCGTCGTATACGCAACAGCTGACTCTTGGGGATGGACTTCAGCCAAGCGGGATGATGACAACTATCTGTAGGGATATAGCTGTTACGATCAGTGTTTTTAAAATATGTTCTAGTTACCAAACGATCGTTCTTGGCTTCGATAACGAGGTCTAGGAAATGGATGTTAGAGAAACTTGCCTCGTATGTAAGAATAATCCCCACCTCATTGTTGTTTAATGTGGCCATAAATGAATCCAAAGAGTCCTGGTCACCTTTCCATAGGAGGAGGATGTCGTCAATGTACCGTGCCCAGAGAACAATTTCTGGTCGGTTTAAGGCATAGACGACATCCTCCTCCCATTTAGCCATAAAAATATTAGCAAGGCTAGGGGCGAACTTGGCACCCATAGCGACCCCTCTTTGTTGCAGGAAAAAGTCACCATTATACCAGAAATAGTTATTGGTGGTTGCGAACTTCAACAGATCCATAATAAAACATTTCTGTATAACCGGGATGTTATCGTTTCTACGAAGGAAACAATCCACCGCCTGAAAGCCCAAATGATGGGCGATGCTGGTGTAGAGAGAGGACACGTCTGCTGTTACCAGCATAATGTCCTCACTATACACCACGTCATTAAGACGAGCAATAGTGTGTCTCGTATCCTTAAGATATGACGGAGCATCTTTAACCATGGGTTGCAAGTGAAAATCAATGTATCTCCCTATACGGGAGGTGATGGAATTGATCCCACTGATAATGGGTCTTCCAGGGGGGTTAACAACATCCTTATGTATCTTTGGCAAAAAATACATAGTAGGAATGCGAGGAACTTTCGGCATGAGGTATGCACGCTCCTTTTTATCAAGTATCCCTTTTTTTGTTCCTGTAGTAAGTAGTTTGCACAGTGAGGCTTTAATTTTAGAAGTGGGGTTTGAGGGTAATTTAACATAGGTATTAGTGTCACCCAGAATCCGAAGCATCTCTGCATGGTAAGCGGATTTATCCAACACAACAATGCCACCTCCTTTGTCCGCAGGGCGGATCACCAAATCTTTGTGTTCACAAAGACTTTTTAAACCAGTCCTAATACTAGGGTCTGTAAAAGTCTTCTTCAGAGGTAACAATTCAAGGTCCTTGAGGACCATATCTCTGAACACCCTCACATTTGGAGCCATGGGGCAGGAGGGGTTAAACAGGGAGGGATTAGAGAATCCTGTGTGAACAATTTGGGAGGAGGTATCTGGGAGGTTGGGTCTACAAGGATTACTAATAAAGTATCGTTGTATGTTTAATTTTCTTATATATTTTTGCACGTCAATAAACGTAGCAAATTTATTTAACGTCTTGGGTGGAACATATTTAAGTCCCTTATCCAGTACTGCTTTCTCTGTATTTGACAATGGGACCTTACTGAGATTAAAAATCCCTGTCCCCTTTAGACTTTTCTCTTTTTGCGACCGGGCTCGTCGCCCCCCTCTCGAGCCCCTTTTGGTTCTCTTCCTCTGGGATGATCTTCCTGGTCCCGATGAAAATCCCCCTGGTATTCCAACCTGGGTTGATCTTGATTGTATGTATATGGGGACCTGACCTGACGGTAGTCATCTCTTTCCATATAACCATATGTCTGGTTAGACTGTTTATGGGGATTGGGTGGAGGAGGTCTCCACCCCCCATATCCAGGAGTAGACTGTGGATATCTGGTGGAATATTCATAATGATTATGACCACCATAGGGGGAAGAATCATAGGGGCGGGGATCCTGGGGGGTATCCCTTCGGTTCTTGGATCTCCCCCTAGGTCCTTTGCCCTTGCCTCTGTTGGACTGTCCTCTTTGTTGAGGATTGGGGGTTCTCGGGCCTATTCCTCTATTGGTAGAGCCATCATTTCTCCCTAAGGGGCCTGATGATGGACCAGGTTGGGAAAAAGCCAAAACCTTACCCTCACTGGAGGAGGGTTGGGACACCTCCATATCAAGATTAAGATGTTCAGTTTCATCATCCCTCGTAATAAGGCTCTGCCATCTAAAAACTATACCATTTTTGTAATCAGCAACATCTCTGGCATATTTTTTCTGTTTCTTTGTCTTTTGATCTCGTTCTTCTTTATCTAAGTGGGTTTTTAAACTTTGGGACAATGTGCTGTATTCAGGTGTGGACTTGGAAGTGGATAATTTTTCTTTGATGTCTTTTATCTCTTTATCTAAAACCTCCATTTTGAGTTTTTTCTTATCATTTAAAAAGTTCAAAAGTGATACCCCTTGATTATTAAAAAATTGGTACCAGGATGTTAGATCGAGTTCACCCTGTTGTGGGTGAACATCCCATCTCAATCCTCTGGGGACCATACGTTCCTTAATATATTGTTGTAAGAACGCCTGGTCCCACTGTAGGTGGAGTTCTGAGGTCATAAGGTTTTTAAGCCTCATAAAGAGCCCCCCAATCTCTGAATCATTATCTGAAACAGAGAATACCCCCTCGGTGTTCAACACACGATTGCTACGATAATCGAATATATCCATGGGGGTGATTGAATCTGGTTGCTGCAATGTAAGTAATCCAAAGAATGTAAAGAAGTGTATATATAACGATGCGCAAACCAAATATTTAACGTGAATCAGGCTGCCAACATACCATATGGATATAAGGTGAAAAATATAAAAAAAAAAGAAAATGTAGCGCCCAAAATATTAATAGACCCCTAAAAAGGGTGAATATAGCGTGTACCCTAAAGGTAAAAGGCTAAAGATCTAAGTCTAATGCCTCTTAATACACTATAGTGAAATAGTGAAATGAATAATGGGAGCTGTGATGTGAAAAAATGCTCCTATATCACAACCTTCCATACAAATGTGTGCTATAAAGAATCGCCAAGTAAAAATACATATGTGAAATATCTGTGATGTGATCACCTTAATTATGTAAAGAAATATGATATGCAACAAAATAAATGAGTGAAAAAAGACGGTCCTCCAAGGCCAAAGTTCCACTGTTGATCAAATGTGCCTTAGTATAAAAGGCGTGAACTCAATCCTACAAATATCACAAAGTCTGCCAAGAAGGATGGAGTCTAAAATTGTGCATATAAACTTTCAATGTTGGGTGGAGCAAAAATCTTCAATACCAAGGAATCTTCAGCACTGGACACGTAAATAGATAAATGGGTGGGTACCCTTACCAGAAATGGTGGACCCTCTCAACCACCATACGGTGGGAGGGTCGTCAAGACTTGTATAGACCGATTGTCTGGGTCCAGTGGTCCTCACTCCGCGTGTCCAATCCAGAAATGGTTAATGAAGCGCTTGTTCTTTCAAGGTAGATAACCAAGGTTGATTGATCGATAGTAGCTCAAAACACCCAAAGTGGAAAAAAAAGGAAAAATATAGAGGTGCTCCTCATAGTGTAAAAACATTTAATAAAAAAGCATTGCAAATACACACACGTGGCTGAGAATGCAGTAAAAATATGAAAAAACTTCAAATAGCCACACAAGAAAAATAGATCACTCAGCTAATAATCAAAAGAAAAAATAGCAAAAGTAAAAATAAGTGAATTATAGCAGCAAACTCCCACCTTGGATAAAGGTGTAGGGAGTACATCCAACAAAGTTGAGAGTGCAATGGGAATGCAGTGGAGTAATCACCCGACCGGTTTCGTCGCTAAACGGACTTCTACTGGGGTATCTGGTCCTCCTCTGCTCCCCCCATTGCATTAAATACCTTACATCCAGGTCCCTGATTGCTGACATCTGTTCGTCCATGTCAAAACCGGCGTGCGTTCCATCGTAGGGAACCGGAAACGTCATCTGCGTTCCAAAAGCCGGAGGTAGTGGGGCGGGGCTTAGCGTCAAAAGCGCCAGCGTCCAGACGTATTAAACCTCAGGACATCCAGGATGACTCAGTCACTCCCCCATCCTCCTCCTTGACAGGCAGGAGGTGTGATAGTCAGCCAACCAATGGGCATTAATCAGCAGCCCTTCCGCAGCGTCATGACGTCAGCGTCGTACGCCGCGTTCCACGATGCGCTCCAGGCATGTCACAGGCAGACGTCAGTATCAAAGCACAGACGCTCCGGGACACACAGCGTCATATATCAGCCCAAAGATGGAAGAGAACCCACCGGGGTTATACGAGGTCATCCTGAGTCACCCCATTCTAATTGGACTTTACAGAGAACAAACATAATCAATATGTAAATATTAACTATGAATCAGATGATAGCAAGCAATCAAGGAGGTGAACTAAAGGCCCCACTTAGAAATGTGATAATTAAAAAAACATGCACATATGAAAATTAAAAATTAAAATTCATCTTCAAAACCTCAAGGAACCTAATATATTGTCTCTGAACCACAAAAAATTGACGACCAGATATGCCTTAAACCGACCAGAAATTGTTCTCTGGGCACGGTACATTGACGACATCCTCCTCCTATGGAAAGGTGACCAGGACTCTTTGGATTCATTTATGGCCACATTAAACAACAATGAGGTGGGGATTATTCTTACATACGAGGCAAGTTTCTCTAACATCCATTTCCTAGACCTCGTTATCGAAGCCAAGAACGATCGTTTGGTAACTAGAACATATTTTAAAAACACCGATCGTAACAGCTATATCCCTACAGATAGTTGTCATCATCCCGCTTGGCTGAAGTCCATCCCCAAGAGTCAGCTGTTGCGTATACGACGCAACTGTTCTGACACCAAAGACTTCTACTTACAAGCAGAGGTCTTAAAACAGAGGTTTTTGGATAAGGGATATTTGAGAGAGCAAATTGATGAAGAGATTCAACACATTGGAAGGGTGGACCGTACAACACTCACACTTGAAAGAACCAAAGCGTTACCAGATCCTAAATTTAGAAACGCATTTTTTACTACGTTCTCGAGTCAACATAAGCAAATTAAGAATATTATTTGCAAACATTGGGGGATCCTCAAAGAGGATCAAGTGTTGGGACCTTCCCTGCCAAGCAATGCCACAGTCATCTACAGGGGTGCTTCTTCTTTAAAAAATCAGGTTGCCCCCAATGTTATTGATCCGCCTATAAAACCAACTTTTTTTCCCTTATCCAAAGGCTTTCACCCTTGCAGGAAATGCAAGGTATGCCTTGAGAATATTCATGGGAGAAAGAAAACTATTTCTTTCCGGTCTAGTGTTACTCAGATGGACTATCCTATGAAGCAATTTTCCACCTGTGCTTCTACATATATAGTTTATCTGATCACCTGCCCTTGTGGAAAACAATATGTGGGCCGTACCATCCGCAGTTTTTCCACAAGGGTAGGTGAACATGTTGCAAAAATCAAGAAAGGCAACGATAAACACACAGTGCCTAGACACTATTTACAAGTTCACAATAAATCATTGATAGGTACTTCCTTTTTGATTATTGACAAATTTGTTCCCCACTGGAGGGGTGAACCGAGTACCAGAGGAGTCTCGAAGTTAGAAGTATATTGGATTTATACCCTCAAGAGTTACGCCCCTTTTGGACTCAACGTCGAATGGGACGTGAATGCTTTTATTAATCAGTCCTAATTTTATTATCTATATTATCTATTTTTTGATTCTCAGTATCATTTACCTTGTCCTACCTGGTTTTTGTTTTCTCTGATTCGTCAATTTTTTGTGGTTCAGAGACAATATATTAGGTTCCTTGAGGTTTTGAAGATGAATTTTAATTTTTAATTTTCATATGTGCATGTTTTTTTAATTATCACATTTCTAAGTGGGGCCTTTAGTTCACCTCCTTGATTGCTTGCTATCATCTGATTCATAGTTAATATTTACATATTGATTATGTTTGTTCTCTGTAAAGTCCAATTAGAATGGGGTGACTCAGGATGACCTCGTATAACCCCGGTGGGTTCTCTTCCATCTTTGGGCTGATATATGACGCTGTGTGTCCCGGAGCGTCTGTGCTTTGATACTGACGTCTGCCTGTGACATGCCTGGAGCGCATCGTGGAACGCGGCGTACGACGCTGACGTCATGACGCTGCGGAAGGGCTGCTGATTAATGCCCATTGGTTGGCTGACTATCACACCTCCTGCCTGTCAAGGAGGAGGATGGGGGAGTGACTGAGTCATCCTGGATGTCCTGACGTTTAATATGTCTGGACGCTGGCGCTTTTGACGCTAAGCCCCGCCCCACTACCTCCGGCTTTTGGAATGCAGATGACGTTTCCGGTTCCCTACGATGGAACGCACGCCGGTTTTGACATGGACGAACAGATGTCAGCAATCAGGGACCTGGATGTAAGGTATTTAATGCAATGGGGGGAGCAGAGGAGGACCAGATACCCCAGTAGAAGTCCGTTTAGCGACGAAACCGGTCGGGTGATTACTCCACTGCATTCCCATTGCACTCTCAACTTTGTTGGATGTACTCCCTACACCTTTATCCAAGGTGGGAGTTTGCTGCTATAATTCACTTATTTTTACTTTTGCTATTTTTTCTTTTGATTATTAGCTGAGTGATCTATTTTTCTTGTGTGGCTATTTGAAGTTTTTTCATATTTTTACTGCATTCTCAGCCACGTGTGTGTATTTGCAATGCTTTTTTATTAAATGTTTTTACACTATGAGGAGCACCTCTATATTTTTCCTTTTTTTACCACTTTGGGTGTTTTGAGCTACTATCGATCAATCAACCTTGGTTATCTACCTTGAAAGAACAAGCGCTTCATTAACCATTTCTGGATTGGACACGCGGAGTGAGGACCACTGGACCCAGACAATCGGTCTATACAAGTCTTGACGACCCTCCCACCGTATGGTGGTTGAGAGGGTCCACCATTTCTGGTAAGGGTACCCACCCATTTATCTATTTACGTGTCCAGTGCTGAAGATTCCTTGGTATTGAAGATTTTTGCTCCACCCAACATTGAAAGTTTATATGCACAATTGTAGACTCCATCCTTCTTGGCAGACTTTGTGATATTTGTAGGATTGAGTTCACGCCTTTTATACTAAGGCACATTTGATCAACAGTGGAACTTTGGCCTTGGAGGACCGTCTTTTTTCACTCATTTATTTTGTTGCATATCATATTTCTTTACATAATTAAGGTGATCACATCACAGATATTTCACATATGTATTTTTACTTGGCGATTCTTTATAGCACACATTTGTATGGAAGGTTGTGATATAGGAGCATTTTTTCACATCACAGCTCCCATTATTCATTTCACTATTTCACTATAGTGTATTAAGAGGCATTAGACTTAGATCTTTAGCCTTTTACCTTTAGGGTACACGCTATATTCACCCTTTTTAGGGGTCTATTAATATTTTGGGCGCTACATTTTTTTTTTTTTTTTTTTTTTTTTTTTATATTTTTCACCTTATATCCATATGGTATGTTGGCAGCCTGATTCACGTTAAATATTTGGTTTGCGCATCGTTATATATACACTTCTATATATATATATATATATTTATTTTTTCTTTATTTCTTCTTTTTTTTGTAAAGGCCCCCCCCCGCTTCTCAATTTGCGGCAGCCCCCCCCCCCCGCACTTCTCAATTTCAGGCGGTTCTCTGCTCCAGGGGGCCCATGCCTTAAGCTGTGTAAGGGAAGGGGCCCCAAAATTCCTGATGGCGGCCCTGCGCATACCTCCCAACACGCACGGATTCTGCGGGACTTTCCCACACAGACAGCTTCTTCCCGCAGTCCCACAAACGGGTTAATTTTCCTGCATTTCAAGAGGAGGCAGCACGGAAGCAGGATGAACCGGAGCGGTGTGTGGAGGACTGTGGCTGCTGAAGCACAGGTGAGAGGCACTCCCCCCGCTCAACAACTGCAAACCCCCCCCCCCCGCTCAACAACTTTAAAACTTTAATGCACCCCCCCGCTCAACAACTTCAATTCGCCCCCCGCTCAACAACTTCGACCCCCCCCCAATTCTCGGCTCCAGGGGGCCCCTTCAACACTCAAGCCCAGGGGCCCCCACCACCCTAAGTCCTGCCCTGGTCGGAAGCCTCAGAAGGGAGGGTTGTCTTATACGGTGAGTACAGACAAAAAAATCTTTTAAAAAAATGCAAAATTAGCGGGTCGTCTTATACACCCGGTTGCCTTATACACCGGCAAATACGGTACATAAAACACGCCAACCTCTTGCAAATTTGAATTCAGCGCGCTTACGCCAGATGATTTACGCTACGCCGCCGCAACTTACGGAGCAAGTGCTTTGTGAATACTGCACTTGCCCGTCTAAGTTGCGGCGGAGTAGCGTAAATAACATACGCTACGTCCGCACAAACTTACGGCAGGCTACGTGAATCTAGCCCATTGTCTTTTTAACCTTCTCACTATTCAAAATGAAAAAAAAATAAAATAGAATAAAAGCTTTGGCTTTAGCTAGACTCTAATTCCATATGATAACAGCTGATTATTAATCATTTCAGACTGCACCCTGTGTCCTGCTAGCCGTGTTTAACCTCTATTTTCACTCTCATTTTTTGCCCTCGTACCGACCTCAGGCCAGCCGAGTAATTTGGAATCCGAACTTTGTCTAAGTGTTAATGACAAAAGCTCTGGGAAGTTTTGTCTGTAATGAGGCACCATGCAGACGGGGGGACCAGTTGGGATTCCTATTACAGCCATATGCGAGTCCAATGTTGCATGAATTAACATACGGCGGGTCAAGTTAACATATGTACAGTGAAGAATGACTAATGACTTATCACACCGATGTTATTTTTGGACCTTCATTCTTCTGTGCAACCTTTCAGAAAAGGAACAAGTAAAAGCAGTTTATGCCTTCCCTGTCCCGGTTCCCTGCCTAGAGAGGGGAAAGTGAAACCATATGCTGAGCGGAGAGAGGAAGGAAAATTGAAGCATATTGGAAAAAAATAAAAAACCCAGCATGGGGGCACCAGCTTCCAGAAGTAACCAGCCAAAGGGAATGCATGCCCAGTAATATCCCTCTTACTGGCAAGTCAGCGGAGTGCCTGGATGACAGATGCTATCCGCTTTGTCCCACAGGCTGAATTTGGTGCCCTTCGTGCCACCAATATGGAGATGGCTGCAGGGGCACCAAAATTAGATTGGCAGGATGTGGAGAGTCAACTTTTTTAATGCCATCAATTTGTGGCGGAGGAGACAGGTATTAGCTCAGGGACTTCCGAGGTCCCCACATGCCATTAGTTTCCTCTACAGCTGCACCGAGTTTCCCGAAATATGAGCTTGCCACAGTTGGTCATTCATCAGCTCGCAGTCCTCATTCCAGCATACTCTAAAAAAATAAAATAAAAATATAAAAAAATTAAATAAAATCTTTGTTACTGCATTTACTACATAACCCGAAATCTCAGCTATCAGCAGAATTTCACCATGTGCCCAGGACGAGGCGATGAAACCGATTATAAATTATACAGATTCCAGTAATGTTTTATGTTGTTCGGCGCTTGGCTCTGGAGCAATGAGCAACTTCCTCGCTTTTCCCTGTCAAACAGGAAATCTTTAAAAACTCTGCAGAGGAGTTATGGAATTACCTGTGGAAACATATTGAGCAGGGTCACAGAAGGGGGTCAGTGGTGTCAGACATTCTGTCAGAAATCTTCTGTATCCACTGCTGTAATTTGTTTTTTTAACGCTTTTTCCCTCCTCCTTCTCCTCCAGGATGTGTAGCAGCAAAAGACTGAGCCTATAAATTGCTAACTTTTTAAAAGATGTTCATTGTTTAGTTTCCTTATTTTATTATTGTTGTTTTTACGGCTGATCTTTTGCACTTTAAATCACAAGATGTCTTTTATATCTGTTATTTTACACATAATAATCCGTGTAAGGCTATTTAGGAATATAAATCAGGCATAGATAAATACACACATTTGTTTTTTTTTTTTTTTTTTTTACTTCATTTGCTTTTATGTATTTATTTAATAATTATTTAGTCAGTAAATGATTTTTTATCTATACCTTTTCTATACATTTTTACTACCTGCTGCAGATTCTATCCGTATCTACTAGATACATCACGGTCTGTTGCCCATCACAGGAAGCCTCCTTTTTCTATTTGGGTAGGCAATGCTATATCTATCTACTTTTCTCTTTACCTATAGAATTATATGTGTGTGTATATAATATCCTTTTTTTCCTCTTTTTCCACGCTACAGCTGCATTAAGCTTACTCATAAGCTGTATACCACCCGTACATCTGTGACTCTATTGGTCCTCGGTGCACTCGGATGGCTAGCGAAATAACTGGTATTTTCAGAGACCCCTTTTTGCATATCGACTCTCAGTGTTTTAAGTTTTCCTTATTTTTTCTGTACGTTACAACCTTTCATATCTCATTTCAGATGTATGAAATCAGCAATACTTTACTGTCCAACTCTCTCAAACTCGTCCTGAAGAAGCCGCTAGGCGAAATGCGTAGGCGAGACAAAAGTAAATATTGCTTGACATGACAGGTCCTCTTTATTGAGAGATCGGTGTTCAAACTGATTTTAGATCTCTCATTTACCCTTAAAAGCAAAAAACAAAATTACATTTTGCCTTTAACAAAAAAAAAAAAAAATCGGCCCCTTAAGCCTGAGCGGCAGAAGTGACGTCAGACGTCGCTCCGGTCCTCCAAGGGCATAGAGCTGAGTGGGGGCTATCTTGTTGGTATTAGTTTTTCTGCATAGAAACCTACCAGGTTTTATTGTCAAAGTTTAGTTGAACACGCTGAAGTTAGAAGCTGATTGGTTACCATGTACAGCTGCACCAGATTTTGCATGCTCCAGTTTTAGTAGATCAACCCCTTTATATATTCATACAAAATATTAAGTAACTTTACTCAGCGATGGCTGCCTGCTAAAAGTAAAAAAAATGGTTAAATACAAGAAGCAATAATTCTTTCATTTAAAGTGGAATCATAGTCTTGGTATAAGAACATCAACAAATGTGATATAGCAGTTCACTTTACACTATCTATCTAAAATAAACTATACTTTAAGTGAAAACATGTCTGTTGGTGAGCTCATGGGTCTACACTGGGGTGCTGAACAACCTCAAAGTCACAAATACATTTTCCTAGAAACAGTAGAAATCAATGTGCTGTCTTTTTAAGATACAACATACTAAAGCTACAAGTGTGAAGTCACTTTAACCGCTTCCCATCCATCCTATAGCAGTTTTACTGCTGTATATACACTATATTACCAAAAGTATTGGGACACCTGCCTTGACACGCACATGAACTTTAGTGGCATCCCAGTCTTAGTCTATAGGGTTCAATAGTGAGTTGGCCCACCCTTTGCAGCTATAACAGCTTCAACTCTTCTGGGAAGGCTGTCCACAAGGTTTAGGAGTGTGTATATGGGAATGTTTGACCATTCTTCCAGAAGGGCATTTGTGAGGTCAGGCACTGATGTTGGATGAGGAAGCCTGGCTTGCAGGCTCTAAATAATCCCAAAGGTGTTCTATTGGGTTGAGGCGAGTCAAGTTCCTCCACCCCAAACTCGCTCATCCATGTCTTTATGGACCTTGCTTTGTGCACTGGTCCAAATCATTTGGTTGGAGGGGGGATTATGGTGTGGGGTTGTTTTTCAGGGGTTGATCTTGGCCCCTTATTTTCAGTAAAGGAAACTCTTAAGGCATTATCATACCAAGACATTTTGGACAATTTCATGTTCCCAACTTTGTGGGAACAGTTTTGGAATGGCCCCTCTCTGTTTCGACGTGACTGTGCACCAGTGCACAAAGCAAAGTCCATAAAGACATGGATGAGTGAGTTTGGGGTGGAGGACTGCCTGACCTCACAAATGCGCTTCTAGAAGAATGGTCGAACATTCCAATAGACACACTCCTAAACTTTGTGGACAGCCTTCTCAAAGGAGTTGAAGCTGTTATAGCTGCAAAGGGTGGGCTGACGCCAGGGGGAGGGCCAGAGAAGAGAGCTGACAAGTCAGATGAGCGCCGGGAGCTGAGCTTATATAAGTACAATCCGGCAGATTTTTTACAATACACAGGAACAGGGACACTTATTATTATGGCACAGAGAGGATGGGGGGATTTGAAAGCAGTGGGTTACCAATAGGGGTGAGCCGAACATACCCGGGTTCGGTTCGCACCAGAACCGTCGAACAGATCGACCGTTCGTGCGAACATTTAGAACCCCATTGAAGTCTATGGGACTCGAACGTTCGGATTCAAAAACGATCATTTTAAAGACCAATATTCAATTTAAGGTTGTAAAACGTCTTTGAGAACCCGGGTCTTGTCCCAGGGAACATGTATCAATGGAAAAAAAAGTTTTAAAAACGGCCGTTTTTTCTGGAGCAGCGATTTTAATGATGCTTAAAGTGAAATAAAAAAAAAAGAAAAATTCCTTAAAATATCGTACCTGCTGGGTGTCTAAAGTAGTGGCACGTGTTTAGAAAAGTCCCTGCACAACATGAGATTACTCTCAGAAAAAAGTAATTTAATACTGCTTGCGGCTTCAATGTAATGTTTGGTCCCTGCAATATGGATAAAAATCATTGAAAAAAATAGCATGAGTTTCCCCGCCACCACTCCCCCCAGGTCATTACAAGACCCAGTGCCGATCCTGACCTCCCTGGGGGCCTAAGCAAAATCTGATGACAGTGACATGTCACATTAAAGAAAGTTGAGAAGCGGGGGAGGGGATGTTCTGCTGTCGGAAATGACTCAGCCAGCGAGTTTAGAAGCGGGGTGAGGGTGCGAAAATGACTTCTCACCAGGCGGGGCCTCTAGTAATTTTGGGGGGCCCTTTGCAGCTTTGCGTGGCCCTAAGCGGCTTGCATAGTGCGCCTATAGGGAGGATGGGCCCTGACGAGACCCTATGGCCCTATATACTTTAAACAGCAAACGTGCAGTCAGACCAACTGCGTTTAGGTGCTATTAAACAGCAAACGTGCAGTCACACCAACTGCGTTTAGGTGCTATTTAACAGCAAACGTGCAGTCAGACCAACTGCGTTTAGGTGCTATTAAACAGCACATGTACAGTTACAGCAAATGCTTTAAGGTACTATTAAACAGCACACGCGCAGTTACAGCAAATGCGTTTAGGTGCTATTAAACAGAACACGCGCAGTTACAGCAAATGCTTTAGGTGCTATTAAACAGCACACGCGCAGTTACAGCAAATGCGTTTAGGTGCTATTAAACAGCACACGCGCAGTTACAGCAAATGCGTTTAGGTGCTATTAAACAGCACACGCGCAGTAAGAGCAAATGCTTTAGGTGCTATTAAACAGCACACGCGCAGTTACAGCAAATGCGTTTAGGTGCTATTAAACAGCACACGCGCAGTTACAGCAAATGCGTTTAGTTGCTATTAAACAGCACACACGCAGTAAGAGCGACTGCATTTATGTGCAATTAAATAGCCCACACGCATTAACAGCGACTGCATTTCTGTGAAAATAAATAGCACACGTGCAGTAACAGCTAATGTGTGTATGTGCAATTAAATAGCACACGTCCACTAACACTGAGTACTATGTTTAGGTACTATGTTTAAACTAAACACTATGCAGGCAATACAACACGTTAGAGCACTGCATCAATCACAATCTACTGCCTAACAATAGGAATAGCTGATCTAGCCAAGCTATACAGTGTATAAATATATGTACAACTCCTAGGGATATATATATATCCTCTACACACTGCAAATTTAACTATACTGACTAGCCTCCCTACGCGTTTCGTCCTAGAGGGACTTTAACTGGGGCATCCAGTTGAAGTCCCTCTAGGACGAAATGCGTAGGGCTTGGTTTTTACCATTTCCCATATTGCCCCCCCCCTTTTATACTCTGTGATCACTTTTTATATGTATTTTGGTTTAATTCAAATAAAACCTATATTTTTTGACCTGCACCATTGGGGCTGCGTTTTTCTTCTCTCCCCCACATGTTGTTTGGAGTCTTCGTTTCTATGTTATCCTACCCTCAAGGGGTTCATTTCCATCGCTCCACATCCTTTATTATAAGCTTCCCTGTAGGTAGAAGTCTCCAAGCGGTGCTTACTACTGCTTTAATCAAAGTCTCTTCCCTGACATTTTACCTTATCCAGCAGACACTAATGTATATCACATATCTGTATGTATCCTCCATACGTAGATGAACTTTATCCTTGACTACGCAATAAGGTCTATCACACTATCTTCCAATTAGATGAACAGGATTGTTTGACAGCAAAGTAATGTGATTCTAGAAATCTGATGGACAGTCACTGTAACACAAATTCTCTCTTCCTGTATTGAAATGTCTTTACAGGGAGTATGTGGCACGTACAATGCAACGGTCAGTTTTCCTCAGTCCTCTAAGGCCTCGTACACACGATCAGTCCATTCGATGAGAACGGTCCGAAGGACCGTTGGCATTGGTTAACCGATGAAGCTGACTGATGGTCTGTCACGCCTACACACCATCGGTTAAATAACCGATCGTGCCAGAACGCGATGACGTAAAACACAACGACGTGCTGAAAAAAACGAAGTTCAATGCTTCCAAGCATGCGTCGACTTGATTCGGAGCATGCTCGGGTTTTTAACCCATGGTTTTGCATACTAAAGATCGGTTTTGACCTATCGGTTAGGCGTCCATCGGTTACATTTTAAAGCAAGTTGGCTTTTTTTTAACCTAAGGATTAAATAACCTATGGGGCCCACACACGATCGGTTTTGACCGATGAAAACGGTTCATCGGACCGTTGTCCTCTTGCTAACCTATGGTGTGTACGAGGCCTAAGACCCCTTTCACACTGGGTCGATTTGAAGGGGCTATAACGCTAAAAATAGCGCCTGCAAAGCGACCTGAAACAGCCGCTGCTGTCTCTCCAGTGTAAAAACACCCTCAGCCCACCCAGGCGTGTTACAACAGAAAATGAATATTCACTATTGTAACACTGATCCTCCTCCCAGCCAATCAGGAAGTGGATTTTGAAACCGGTCACCCAATTGGCTGAAAGGACAAGCAATCCTATTGGACGCCTAGGAGAAGGAGGGGAGGAGCTGGAAGCCATCATGGAGGAGAGGACTCAGATGCCGAGCCGCTGCACCATGCTGCCTGCCACATGCCACGAATGGGTAAGTGTCAGACCGATCAGCAAACAGCGGGGGGATGGGTGCCACTCAGGGAGGAGGTGGTGGGTAGTTGTTTGCCACCCCCCCAAAAAAAAACACCAGCCATTTTGGGATTGACTGAAATCCATTGCTGGCAAGCTCCTGGTAATCAGGTGACATCAGGTGGCATAAAACAGTCTGTGTGATATTCCAAACGGCTGCCACCTAACAGGTGCAAATGTTAGTTTTGGAAAAAAAAAACATTCTCCTTCACACCTGCAGAATAGGTAGCATAGAGAATGTCTCTGAATAAGCTACATTATTGATAATTTATTTATCTGTTTTTATTTTTGAATAAGATAAGGAACAGATAAGGAACAGTGACAAAACAGTCAGTTTTTTTTTCTGATGATTTTTTCCAAAGATTTCCCCTCAGTTCCTATCCTGGTGACAGAAATAGCAATGTGACTTCTAGTTAGGAGAAGTCTCCAGTAGGAACAAAAACAGCAATAAAAAGTTAACAGAAGTTCTACCACCGTATTAATTAAACGTGTTTTTACTGCCACAGTGCCACTGCTCTTTTCCCTAGACCCTCAGACCTTCTTACCCAGCTTTCCTGGCTCTCTTGGCTCACTTATGCCTCGTTTCCACTGAGCGGATCGGTTCGGTACGGTTTGGTACGGTACCCTATTTTGGGTGTTTCCATTATGAAAGTGTGCCATTAAACCGAACCGTACCGGACCATTCTGGGTCCTGCTTCAGATGTGGGGCCATAGAAAATGGAACGGTTCCATTAGGGCGGAGATACAATACATTCCACCGATTGGTGGACGCTCTAGACATTTTTTCTAAACCCTGAATGGTCCCCGACGGTCCGATTTGCAGTGGAAACGCTCACAAGAATAGACCGGTCCCATTCTAACCGTTCCAAATTTACTGACCCGAACCGTTCCGTTCAGTGGAAACAAGGCATTAGTCTATTTTTACTGCTCCCTGCTGTATGGGCCCACTCCTAGTCTCTCAAAGGAGGATCTCTTGGCAATTCAGGCTCTCTCACTCCTCCGAGACCTCCAGATTCCCTCAGTCCCCTGGACTTGCCTAGTCGCCCTGGCTCTCCCAGTTTCCAGACTCGCTTAGCCACCTTGATTCTGTCGGCCTGATAGACACGGGATCTCTTCTCCGCATTGCGGGCGGTATTAACCCTTTATCGGCCGCTAGCGGGGGTTAATACCACACCGCTATCGGCCGAATCCCGCAGCAATTTCGCGGCAATTCCTATTGCAGATGAGACTTTGCTTGAATAATGCTCGAATAACGCTCGAAAAACGCTCGAATAACGCTCGAAAAACGCCCCAGTGTGAAAGGGGGCCTAAGGGAATTCATTTTAATAAAAATGCATAAACCAAGTCTTTTGTCAGCCCATCTCTGCCTAGGCAAAAAAAAAGAAAACTCCTTGACTCCCATGTTCCAATCTACATAAAGCATACAGACATGTTTGCTGGCTTATGACTGGTACAACAGACGAAGAATAACACTAAACATTTCCAGTTTTATGCAGGCGTAAAATGTTACCACTGCCACTGGCATATAAGATTCAGAGGAAAGACGTTAAATTTCATTGTTTCAATTCCGTTTGATTTTTCATTAAGTGGTACATGCCATCACATTTCAGTCTTTTTTTTTTTCGTAGCTGTCTGACTGCCATTAATTCTGAAGGTTTTAACTGATTGAGCCGTTCCGCTTAAAAGTTATGTTCTTTTCAATTTGGCCGGCGCTCCATCCTGCAACGCTCCTAAAGAAATCAAGTCGCGGAACGTCTTGCATATACAAATAAGGTTAGACACCTTTGGTCACTGACGCTTCAGCATTATTGCGAAATTAATTTTTCAAATGTGACTGAAATAAAAGCTGTCTGGCCATCACTCTCTCCGTGGCTACAAGATTGAATAAAGCATTTGAATAAAAATGTGTGTTACAGCCTTCTTTAATATTTAAGCCTGACATCCATTGATTTGTTTCCTGTTTTCTGCAAAGCTTGACAACATGATAAAATAAATCATAAGAAGAAAATATAGTGGTAACATCTTTTATGGACTTCACATAGTCATCAATCTCACGCTGTGAGTGAATTATCAGCACAACAAAAAGATCTATGCTTTAAGAGTTCCAACCTCGTGGAAGACGAAGGTTTTTTTATTTTATTTTTTTGTTGTTTTTTTTTTTTTCACCTGCAAACTCAGAGAGGGTGACTGATAAGTATCATTATTGTTTTCTGAGAGCCTAGTTTATAGTGGGTTGTGAAGGTGTTGGCATATATGTTTCAGAATGCCGAGGTTTGATCAATGCTAAGTAGACGTCCTCCAATGCATAAAAAAATATAACAAGGTTTCCAGCTGAGCGGTATTAAAGTACCCATCACACCATGTCAGCATGACAGAGCCTATGGTGCTTGCCTTTTTAGATTTGATGCAGAATTAACCTTTCTTAACGCGTTGCAATGCATAAAGTACATGGATCGCAACATCTGTTCCCGCTGCATAAATACAATGTCAACAGCAACAGTATTCCTAACCAAACAGCATAGGTGTGCGCAGCCTATTACATTAGGGTGTGCACTCCAAAGCTCAAACATACATATTATATATATATATATATATATATATATATATATATATATATATATGGCAGTAGGGTAATGGACGGTGTCAGTAGAACAGTGGATGGTGTCAGTGGGCAGAGACTGTTGTCAGTAGTTTCTTTTTATTTTATTTTTATTATTACTTTAAAAAACATTTTTATTATTGTTACAATATTTTTTTTACAATCATTTTTTTATCATTATCTTTTACAATTTTTTTGGAGCACTGTTGGGGGGCTTTTGTGAGATATCAGGGACCTAAACAGACCCCTGATATCTCACTTTTGAGACAGAGAAAGGGGCTGAGGACAGAGATTTCCGAGTCCCTTTCTCCACAGCCAAGCAGCCGGGGGGATCTGTTCCGCACAGGGTGATTAGGGTGTGCCTGGCACACCCTGTGCGCACGCCTAGGCCAAACAGGTACAATAATAATCCGGTTACCAAACAGAAAGCTTGTCTTTGCTTTTTTTCCTGAGGAAAGGGGGAGGAATTGTCAAGGGCTACTCCAAAAAAAAATTGCCCTGTGACGCCAATGGTTTTTAACCGCTTAAGCCCCTGACCATTATGCAGGTCCCTTTTTGTGATTCAGCACTGCGTCACTTTAACTGACAGACCTTTTTTCCCACAAATAGAGCTTTCTTTTGGTGGTATTTGATCACCTCTGCGGTTTTTATTGTTTGTGCTATAAACAAAAAAAGAGTGAAAGTTTTGAAAAAAACACATCATTTTTTACTTTTTGCTATAATAAATATCCCAATTTTTTTTAACCACTTGCTTACTGGGCACATATATCCCCCTTCCTGCCCAGGCGAAATTTCAGCTTTCGGCACTGTCACGCTTTGAATGAAATTTGCGCGGTCGTGCGATGTGGCTCCCAAACAAAATTGACGTTCATTTTTTCCCCACAAATAGAGATTTCTTTTGGTGGTATTTGATCACCTCTGTAGTTTTTATTTTTTGCGCTATAAACAAAAAAAGAGTGAAAGTTTTGAAAAAAACACATCATTTTTTACTTTTTGCTATAATACGCCGACGTAACTCCGAATCTAAGCCCGTCGTATGTTTAAGTGTATTCTCAAACTGAGATACACTTAAACATGCCTAAGATACGACGGCCTGCGCAATATTTACGCTGGCCGCTAGGTGGCGCTTCCATTGCGGTCGGCGTAGAATATGCAAATGAGTCGTTACGCCGATTCACGAACGTACGCTTGCCCGTCACAGTAAATTTACGCCGTTTCCGTAAGAGATACGCGGCGTAAAGATAAACATGCCCCCTAGGTGGCGTATCCAATGTTAAGAATGCCCGTGGTTCCCGCGTCGCAATTTGAAAATGTCCGTGAATGGGGCTGGACGCCATTTACGTTCACGTCGAAAGCAATGACGTCCTTGCAACGTCATTTACCGCAATGCACATCGGGAAATTTTAGGGACGGCGCATGCGCAGTACGTTCGGCGCGGGAACGCGCCTAATTTAAATGATCCACGCCCCCTACCCGGATCATTTGAATTAGGCGGGCTTGCGCCGGGGAATTTACGCTACGCCGTCGCAACTTTACAGGCAAGTGCTTTGTGAATCAAGCACTTGCCCGTAAAACTTGCGGTGGCGTAACGTAAATGCGATACGTTACGCCGCCGCAGATCTACGTGAATCTGTCCCATAATTTTTTACTTTTTGCTATAATAAATATCCCAATTTTTTTTTTTTTCTCAGTTTAGGCCAATATTCTTCTACATATTTTTGGTAAAAAAAAATCGCAATAAGCGTATAGTGATTGGTTTGCGCAAAAGTTATAGCGGCTACAAAATAGGGAATAGAATTCTGACATTTTTTTTATTATTTTTTATTTACTAGTAATGGCGGTTATCTGCGATTTTTGTCAGGACTGCGATATTATAGCGGACACATCGCACACTTTTGACACATTTTTGGGACCATTCACATTTATCCCAGGGAACACGTTTAACCCCTTCCTCGCCCCCTAGTGTTAACCCCTTCCCTGCTGCACTTATCACATAGGGGGAGACCTTTTGTTGGGGCTCAAGTTGGTATTGCCGCATACGTAGGGGAAAAGTGTGCCCCCGTTTGGTGCTACACCCCTTGTGTATGGCTTTCCTTGCTGTGTCTGCCAATCATCTGAAAGACGGCAGACTTCTGAGTGAAGTAGGCAGGACTACAACTGACCATTAAATAACTGTAATTTAAAGCGGAGTTCCGGCCACAATTTCACTTTTTATATATAAATACCCCTGTAATACACAAGCTTAATGTATTCTAGTAAAGTTAGTCTGTAAACTAAGGTCCGTTTTGTTAGGTTGTTGCAGCATTTAGAGACTTTATAAAACAGAAATTGACTGGGGCCATCTTAAGTGTGGGCATCTTGAAGCCAGACTGTATGACTTCCTGGATTTCAGCCTTGTAAATCTCGCACATGCTCAGTGCTGCACAAGCAGTGTCAGATCAGGTTTCAGCACCTGTGCTGTCCAAGTCACATGATTCTTTGAGACTGGGGAGTGCACAGACTCCTGGAAAGTTACACCCACTACATTCCCAGGAGTCTGTGCGGTGTAGGTTAGGAAGCATTAAGCACCTAGGTGCAGGAAGTGGGAAGATTAACTATTCTGCCTAGCAACAACACTTTGAAGGCATCTAAAAAAAAAAAAAAATCGTAAAGGACTAATGACATTTTTACATATTTTGACAAACTACTGATGTAATGTTATATTTATGGGTGGAACTCCACTTTAACTGTTGTGACAATGTGAAAAGCAAGTATTGATGTCAGGATGAGCTCTTTATACAGATAAAACTTACAAGACGTGCTCTAGACACTTTACAGTCTGATAAAGAAGCTCCTGACGTTCAAATTGCCGCTGTAAAGTTTATGGAAGAAATACTTGATTTTTTTCCCATCATCTGTGTAAGTGCTTGGTGAATCTATAATGCCTGGGGCAGGACAGGATCACACATTCTTTATCATTTCTCCTGTAGTGTCAGGCTCCTTTGCTTGGGTGTTACTTGCTCTTCTACATGTCTTCCAGTATCTTCAAGAACATTATTTTTCAACACCCATTTTTTTTTTCTCATATAAAACCGAGCTTGTATATCATTCTTCAACTCTGCCACTTCAATCTGTCTTTCTGGGAATTTTAATCAAATCAGCAATTGTAGGTGAGAAGAATTGTGATGGGGCTCACATCTTCCCTTTTCGGAAACACTGAGCATGAAGAAGACGGAGTTCTGTTCGGTTATGATTATTATATGTGTGATAACAAAGTGCAATTGAACTTGTAAAATAAGGTAATGACATAACCAGAATGACTTAGTCCTTTAAAGGAAACAGCAAAGAAGTGTTGTTTCCAATCACAATCCAACACAATTGCTATTTTCGATGATCCCAATAAAAATTTCAATGATGGTTTTTGAATGAACCAATTCACAGCATTAATCAGTGTTTAGCCGTCAATAATATTGTACAACCACAGATACATAGAATGTAGACCAATGTGGATAGATTCACACAATACAAAGCACCTCATCCCAGGGTTACTGGAACAAATAGAACGAAGGATGGGACTATAAAGGTGAAAGAAACTAACCAAAGAAGAATAGACAAAGATACAATTTTCAAAATGTATTCTATATTTAAAACAGAGTCATATTTTTAAAATACATAAGCTTAGACGTAAGGATATGGTTCGTAAACTTGTATAGTGTTAAATCCCAACATGTTTCACCTTGTATATTGGGCTTCCTCAGGGCATGCTATCCGCATAGGGTATCAGCCTTCTGATAAAATAGAATAGAATATACAAACACAAATACATAGTTGCTAACATTTGAAAAAAATTAGAGGGGGCACACATGAGGTCATGACCTACACGTGGGTGTTGTTTTATGGCGCAAGGCTTGTAATGATTATTTTTTTTTTCTCTTTTCATTTACGATTAAATGTGAACAGTTGTGGAGCATATCAATCATGATTTGTACAATCTAAAGCTGGATACACATTATGCATTTTTTGTTGTTCAATTTCCTTTAGATTTACCTTCAACTATGTAGTGCAAGGACCTGTCTGATTAAAATACAAATTAAAAGTGTTTAGGTTTGACCTCATATTACCGTATTTTCCGGTGTATAAGACGACTGGGCGTATAAGACAACCCCCTAATTTTCCAGGAAAAATTTTGGTTTTGGGATATACTCACTGTATAAGACTACCCCCTTCCTACAAGTCTTTCTGGAAGCTGAGGGGTAGCCAGAACCACTGACAGAAACAGGCTTTTTCAAATCTCACTGTGCCATTACATTACATTCCCCCACTGTGCCATCACTTGCCCCTCACTGTACCATCACTTTCCCCTCACTGTACCATCACTTGCCCCTCACTGTGCCATCACTTGCCCCCTAACTGTGCCATCACTTGCCCCTCACTGTGTCATCACTTGCCCTTCTCTGTGCCATCACTTGCCCCCACTGTGCCTGAACTTGTTGCCCCCCCAGTGCAATCACCGCAAACACTCACTTTTTTGCAGGCAGTGACAGTCTCCGTGCTGCGAGCGTGAGCGTCAATGATTTGAAAGCCGTGCCTTCTCTTCAGAGTGTTCTGTGATAGGCAGAACACAAATTTTCCCAGCAGCGCCTCTGTTCTGTGTTCTGCCTATCACGGACGTTTTCTCATCTCGTCCGAGGATGAGAAGGTATCTGTGATAGGAGGAACACAGAACAGAGGCGCTGTTGGGAAGATTTGTGTTCCTCCTATCACAGAACACTCTAAGGAGAAGGAGCGTCTTTTAAATCATCAGCGCTCGCAGCACGGAGACTGTCACCGCTGGAAAAAAAATGAGCACGGAGACCGTACCCGGTGTATAAGACGACCCCCGACTTTGGATGCATGTTTTTGCATCCAGAAAGTCGTCTTATACGCCGGAAAATACGGTATATGGTTTTGGTAAATTTAAAGGAAAGTTGTACAAGAAAACTGTATAAAAGTTTTATAGTGTGTAGCAAGCTTAAGCAACCACAGAGGATCACGGACACCTGGCTGTACCAGCTGCATATATACACTGATATACACTGGGTGGCACAGTGGTGTAGTGGGAAACACTCTTGCCTAGCAGTAAAAAGGGTCACTGGTTCAAATCCCAACCATGACACTACCTGCCTGGAGTTTGCATGTTCTCTCTGTGCCTGCATGGGTTTCCTCCAGGTACTCCAGTTTCAGCTATGACTAAGCACTAGTTTCAGTGCGAAACGCGTCAGCAGTCAGGTTTTATTTCAGGTTTTATTTCATGTTGCTGTGACCTTCTTGTCCTTCTTTTAATAAAGGCTACAATTTGTTCAGAGTGCGGCTGTCCAGAGACAATCTTTGTTCCTGATTTGCTAAGTGCATTGCCTGCACCTGAGTTGTCTGCCACGGAGGATATTTATCTGGGTTCCCACCTGGAGCGGCTATTCCCTTTTCTACTCCAGTTTCCTCCCACACTCCAAAGACATGCTGGTAGGTTAATTGGCTTCTGTCTAATTGGCCCTAGTATATGAATGTGAGTTAGGGACATTAGATTGTAAGGAAGTCATACAGTCTGGCTTCATGATGCCCACACTTAAGATGGCCCCAGTCAATTTCTAAAGTGTCTAAATGCTGTAACAACCTAACAAAACGGATCGTACAATATTACAGTAACTTGTGTTACATTATGACTTTCTCGCGTATTATTCTAGGATTTTGAGTCACTGTTCTAATATACGTTGGAAGCTAATCCAATGCTGAAGGTAACAACACGTTTGAATGCACAGAGTTGTATGTCAAGCTCCAATGCATCCTGTGTCTTGCGGGCCATACAAAAATTGAGAACAAACTACTGATATTTTCAAATATTAAATTTTACGTATATAAACTTTAAAAAAAAAAAAGTGAAATTGTGACCTGAACTCCGCTTTAATGTGGAGCTGGGCCAAAACTACCAAATCAATTAAAATTATTTAAAGGGTTGTAAAGGATTTTTTTTTTTTTTCATAATAAGCATCCTTTACCTGCAGACATTCCTCTTTTCACTTCCTCATTGTTCGTTTTTGCTCAGACGTTGCTCTATTTCTTCTCTGTTCTGTTCACTTCCTGCTTGTCTGATTGTTACTGACCACCATGATGGGAGGCTTTACTGCGGTGGTCAGTAACGTGCTCACCCCCTCCTGGGAACTTTATCTGTGTGGCAGGACGCTCTCTACGTGTTAGAGACTTCAAGGGGGTGTGAATTACTGGGCGTGCCGCAATGCATACTGGGAAATGTAGTTCTTACATGAACGAGCGCCGCAAACCAGGCAGTGAATGAGAGAACAGAAACTAGAACGCCGGAGGTGATATAGATGAAGGAATTTAATAGTTATTTACTTGTTTTTTAACAGAATAATTACACTATTCTGTCTGTCTACCTTGCAGACATTAATTTTAGGCAAAAATGTTTTTTCCTTTACAACTCCTTTAATGTTACAGTGTTTATCAGATTATTTACTGAACAACACACATCCAATATCTGAATTGAAAATATCAGAGTTTCCAACCTAAATAGCTAACAATTTTATGAAATGTAATAGAAAAACCTATACAGCTGTTTATTTTGTAGGTTCTGGTCACTAACTATCTGACTTCAGTGTTCCTTAGCAATAGTGATTACCGTATTTATCGGGGTACTGCGCGCTCCGGCGTATAGAGCGCACCCCTAATGTTGACCCTAAAATCCTGTAAAAAAAAACATTTTATTACATTTTACTACTTACAGTTTTGGTGTCTTGCCCGGCGTCCATCGGCGGCCTCGTCCGGTCCGGCGTCCGTCTGTGGCCTCGGTGGTGTCCTCCCGGCTTCTCCCGCGCTGACTCTGTGTCGAATCCCCGCTTCCTGTGCTCAGTTTGAAGCCTCCGCCGACATATACCGAGCGCAGTACACTCGGGTATATTCGGCCACGCTCGGCTTCTTACGCATAAACGTCACAGAGCGTGACTACGAGCGAAGCCGAGCCTGGCCGAATGTACCCGAGTGTACTGCGCTCGGTATATGTCGGCGCAGGCATTCAAACTAAGCGCGGGAAGCGGGTATCGGCGTATATCGCGCACCCACGATTTTGCCCTGATTTTCAGGGCAAAAAAGTGCGCGGTATATGCCGATAAATACTGTATGTATACATCAATAATGAACAATTCACTTAACACCTCTCTCTCCATGGCATTGGCCGGCTATAACTTTGCCAATGATCAAAAGACCAGTTAGGTAATTTGAATCTTCTACTGAGTTAAAGTGTAGCTCTAAGCAAAACCTTTTATTTGATTTGAATAGAATATGGAGGGTTCAGACATTCCGTCAGGATTTTATTGTTATCTGTGTCCCCATTGGGGAGATTAACACCTCTATTTATACTGGGTACTATTGTCACTGAGGAAGAAAGCTAAGGGAAACCCAAAATATTAAAGTTATCCCAACAATATGGGAAAAGGTAAGGTAAAGGGAAATCATACAATGGGAGTTCCGGAGACGACTGTCCAAGAGGAGAATTCCCCTAATTTTGGGGACTTTCCTCTAACTTTCTGTTGCGTCTCTGGGACGGGAAGGGAAGCAAAATTTCCTCAATTGTACAAAAAAAAAAGTTTTGGGTATACATAAATATTAACTTCAAAGTGGTCTCCAGTTTTCATGCAGAAAAATATCTAGGCTATATAAATATTACTAAAAATGTATTTGTTTTATATATATAAAAAAGGGTGAAACACGATATATGAGTAGTGATTACACACAAAGCTATATTTTAAAAAGTTTCTTTCAATTATTTTCAGTCTGCAATTTTCATTAAAATAACACAAGTGTTGTAAATCAAAAGTGGTGTTAATAAAAACTATGGATTAAAAAAATAAAAATAAAAAATAATACCTAAAGGTCCTGCTATGAAGGGCCATGATCAGCTTCCAGTTAAAGAGTGGCAATACTGTTTTCTTGCCTTCCAATTGTTCTTCTGTGTAGTCACATTAACCTCCCTGGCGGTATGATTCTGTCTGGAATTACGTACCAAAAGCGGTACATTTATGTTGCAAGGAAATTTGGCGTTTTATACTGTATGCCTGTAATTTTTAGGAATAACTCACTTAAATCTGACCAAGCAAGAGTCTTGTAGGCATCCCGGGTATGATTTTTTTTTTAAAACAAAATTATAAATTATAATATAATAAATAATTATAAATAATTATAACAAATAATAATATAATTATAATAAAATTTATTCAATAATGTAATCAACTCAAAATCACTGAAATTTGCTCAGTTGCAGAATTGTCGCTGTCATTATTATTTTTTTTTTATGACGAATTTCCCCACAAATCGCTATCGTACATTTCTGCAAGTGATTATAATTTATTATCGCTGTTTTCTAGCTGATCTAAAACCATTTTTGACATAAAGGGACACTTTTGGACAATCTACAGTTTTTAGGCAGAAATGACATTTTTTATTTTGATAAAAGAACATGTAGGGCACTGGGCAGACCACTAGGGACAAGGGGGGTGTATTTTTACATACAGTGCTGTAATCTATAAGATTACAGTATACTGTATGTAAAGTGTTTGTTTACTTTTTTGAATTTGGCGCCGTTCTCCGCTCCCGTGCGTCGTAACGTCGCAGGAAACGGAGATCGGCGTCACACGGGGACTGTGAATCGAGCGAGGAGGTCCCGCTCGCTCACACAGCGGGATGGCATCGCTGGATCCAGGGACAAGGTAAGTAATTTGCCCGTGGATCCAGCAAAAGGTAAGCCGCGCCGCTGCACGTCCACCCCGAGCGTGACTCGGGTATACCGATTTTAGCATTGAAAACCAACCCCGAGTCACGCTCGGGTTTACCGTCAGGGGGGTTAATTATGAAGAAAGGTTGCGAGCACTGCACTTATTCTCTCTGGAGAAGAGTCACTTGAGAGGGGATATGATTTCAATTTACAAATACCGTACTGGTGACCCCACAATAGGTATAAAACTTTTTTGCAGAAGGGAATTGAATAAGACACGTGGCCACTCATTAAAATTAGAAGACAAGAGGTTTAACCTTAAACTGCGTAGAGGGTTCTTTACTGTAAGAGCGGCAAGGATGTGGAATTTCCTTCCACAGGCGGTGGTCTCGGCGGGGGGCATCAATGGTTTCAAGAAACTATTAGACATGTGCACAACAAAAAATTTCATATTTTTTTGTTCTGTTTCGTCTCGTTCCGTAGGTTCATAAAGATTCGTAATTTCGTAAGACTCAAGTTTTCCTATTCGGACCGGTTCGTATTTTCGTAACAGTTTTATTTTCGTTTATACTGAATGATTCGTAATTCTGTCTACTTTATTTTCTACTTTTATTCTCGTTGATTCGAAATTCCTAATTTTGTTAGATAATAATTTTAGTTTAATGGATTCGTAATTTTGTACTTTCGTAAATACATAGCAACACGAGGCTAATCCATATTAAGACTTTCTCTTAAGCCCCGTACACACGGTCAGACTTTTTGCCAACAAACGTCAAATTAGCATTTTCCAAAAAATCCGACCGTGTGTACGCTCTATCGGACAAACTTTTTCGGTTTCAAAAGTCCGGCCAACTCTTCAGGCCCCATACACACGAGAGGATCCATCCGCTGAAAAATTTCAGCGGATCGGTTTCAGCGGATAGATCCCCTGGTGTGTACGTTCCAGCGGATATTTATCCGCGGATATTTCCGAATTCCAGCAGATAAAAATTTGTAGACATGCTTACAAATCTATCCGCTGGAATCGGAACCAGCGGATCGATCCGGTGGTCTGTACAGACTCACCGGATCGATCCGTCCAAACCCATCCCTCGCATGCGTCGTAATGATTCGACGCATGCGTGGATATCCTTATATGACAGCGTCGCGCACGTCGCCGCGTGATCATCGCGGCGACGGCGCGACACGTCACCGCGATGGTAATTCGGCGCGGATTTCAATCTGATGGTGTGTACACTCCATCGGATTAAAATGCGCAGAGGATTTATCTGCGGATACGGTCCGGCAGACCGTATCCGCGGATAAATCCTATCGTGTGTACCAGGCCTCAGACAAAAATCCACGGAAAAGTTTGTTTGAAGTCCGATCGTGTGTACGAGGCTTTACACTGTCCAATGTGACTCAGCACAAAAGAGATAAGCTGATTGGCTAAGATATTAAGTAATCACTCACTAACTACACTGCCCAGCGCCCATTCGAAAGAACCATACAAGTACACAAATTTACGAACAGACAAAGAAACGGATTTACAAAACACACAAATAAAAAAAAAAAACAACATACGAATGAAAATACGAACTGACAAAGGATTTAAGATACGGAATGCAAATCGTTTGTTATAGATGTAATTTTCGTTCTTTTGCTTTTTCTGTGTTTCATATTTTAGTAAGATTGTTCAATCATACGTTCGTATTTTCGCTTGTTCGTTATTTTGCTTATTCGTAATTCCGTAATTTTCGTATTTTGGTTCTTTCAGCTTTTCGGATGTTCGAATTGCTCCGAATGTACGAATACTAACAAATTCGTACGGAAATCCATTCGTTACGAACGGGAACGCACATGTCTAGAAACTATTAGATAAGCACCTGAACGACCACAACATACAGGGATATACAATGTAATACTGACATATAATCACACACATAGGTTGGACTTGATGGATTAGTGTCTTTTTTTTTTAAACATTCAAGTTTTATTTAAGAGAAGAAATGAGTCATAAAACAGGTTACACAACATGTCACATGCAAGTATAAGTACATCAATAAGCAATGTAATACAGTGTGAAAATGAATCAAGAGGAATTTTAAGTGCTCCTCTTAACTAAAGTAAGAGTTCAAAGGCTGGAACTCGGCTTTCCGAGGCACGCCCCGCAGGGACTTAGGCCCAGATATACGTAGGAGATACAACGGCGTATCTACAGATACGCCGCCGTATCTCTGAGTCTGAGGCGTCGTATCTTGGCGCCTGATTCAAAGAATCAGATACGCCAAAATTTCTCTAAGATACGACCAGCGTAAGTCTCCTACGCCGTCGTATCCTAACTGCATATTTACGCTGGTCGCTAGGGGCGTGTACGCTGATTTACGCCTAGAAATATGTAAATCAGCTAGATACGCCAATTCACGAACGTACGCCTGGCCGTCGCATTACAGATACGCCGTTTACGTTAGGCTTTTTCCAGCGTAAAGTTACCCCTGCTATATGAGGCGTAGATGAGGCGTACCAATGTTAAGTATGGACGTCGGGCCAGCGTCGAATTTTCCGCCGATTACGTCGTTTGCGTAAGTCGTTCGCGAATAGGGCTGTGCGTAATTTACGTTCACGTCGAAAGCATTGGCTTTTTGCGTGTTAATTTGGAGCATGCGCACTGGGATACTTTCACGGACGGCGCATGCGCCGTTCGGAGAAAGGGTCATTTACGTGGGGTCACAATACATTTACATAATACACGCCCACATCTTCCACATTTGAATTAGGCGGGCTTACGCCGGCCTATTTACGCTACGCCGCCGCAACTTTGCTTTGAGAATACTGCACTTGCCTGTCAAAGTTGGGGAGGCGTAACGTAAATAGGATATGTTACGCCCGCACAAAGATGCGCTCTCCTACGTGAATCCGGGCCACAGTGTCTTTTTTTAACCTCATCTACTGTGTAACTATGCAACTAAATGTCATTCACCTAGGATCAATATCTACTTTTGGATATTTTTGTCCATGCATCTACTGAACACTTATAAAACAATCATGTCAGCTAGTTTTCCCTTTTTAACCTAATTTAAAACAAATGTAAGTTAAAATTTCCCCTGTTCTCTAATAAGTTTTCAAACTTAAGCTACTGTATAGTAAAATTTTAAGCACTAACTTTGATAATGGATATGCAATGTAAACTTTCAAACGCTGTTTATAAAACAAATCCAATTCATTAATTGGATCTACTTTTAATATTTAAAGTTGTTGGGCTACATGACCAATTAGCTGACACTTCTTATTATGAATATAATAATTCAAGCGTTATAATTGGACATCAGCACTTTAACTAGCATGGAACATTGACATCTTTATTAGCTTTTATTTTCCTTTACGATAGACTGTCTCGGGATATTTTGTTTCACATCAAATATAATACAGTTTAACTAATGGTGAGTATTATTAAGAAAAAAAAATATACTGTTTTAATATACGACAGGGTGTATTAGGAGGTATGTCCCTATAGATACCTGTGGACAGTAAGCAAAATATTTAATATTGAACAATATGGAACATCAGAATGTTATGCGCTAATTGGCATTGTGTTCTTTTTTGGTAAGCTATTAACAATAATTTTTAAGAAAAGCAGGAACAAAAATTGTTTCTGGACAGCCGCACTCTGAACAAGTTGTAGCTTTTATTAAAAAAAAAAGGACAGCACTACAAGTCACAGCAACATAAAATAAAACCCGACCTCTGACGCGTTTCGCACTGAAACTAGTGCTCAGTCATAGCTAAAAAATAGTCACTCATACTGAAACGTATAAAGAAGCAGATAACCTAAAAAGGTGTATCTAACAAAGTATTTTCTCTGCATTTCTAGGCCTGTATTCTCTGCCCAGGACTACTAGTGTCCTGTTGGCATTACAGCTGAGTTATACACTTATGGAATACCTTATGCCGCGTACACACGATCGGAAATTCCGACAACAAAACTGTGGATTTTTTTTTTCGACTGAATTTTGGCTCAAGCTTGTCTTGCATACACACGGTCACACAAATGTTGTCGGAAATTCCGAACGTCAAGAACGTGGTGACGTACAACACTATGACAAGCCGAGAAAAATTAAGTTCAGTCATTCCGAGCATGGGTCGAATTGATTCCGAGCATGTGTATGATTTTTGTGCATCGGAATTGCCTACACACGGTCGGAATTTCCGACAAAAAGCTCACATCGAACATTTGTTGTCGGAATTTCCGATCGTGTGTATGCAGAATTAGATATTAAAGAGGGATGTGAATGGTTCAGCCGCTAACAATAAATTAAAATGCCAGTTTTCAAAACACTAATTAACCCACATGGTTCTGTTTAATTATGCAAAAAAAAAATGTATCTCAAAACATTTAGCACCCTTTCAACCATATGATACTTTTTTGTTGGAGTTGTCCTTTAACCACTTCAGCCCTGGAAGAATTTACCCCCTTCCTGACCAGGCCATGATTAGTGTTACTTTAATCGACAATTGCGCAGTTGCACGACATTGCACCCAAACACAATTGACATCCTTTTTTTCCCACAAATAGAGCTATCGTTTGGTGGTATTTGATCACCTCTGCGGTTTTTATTTTTTGCGCTGTAAACAAAAGATTAGTGTCACTTTTGAAAAAAAAACTGTATTTTTTACTTTTTGCTATATTAAATAACCCCAATTATATCTAAAAATAAGTTATAGCGTCTATACGAAATAGAAGATAGAGTTATGGCATTTTTGTTATCGTTTTTTTTTACTATGTGATCAGCATTTTTTATCGGGCCTGCGACATTGCGGTGGACAGATTGGAAACTTTTGACACTTTTTTGGGACCATTGACATTTATACAGCGATCAGAACTAAAAATACCCCCTAATTACTGTATTAATGTCACTGGCAGGGAAGGTGTTAACACTACGGGGCGATCAAGGGGTTAAATGTGTGTTCCCTAGGTGTGTTCTAACTGTGAGGGGATTGGACTGACTGGGGGAGGAGGCAGATCGTTGTTGCTACTTGGTAGGAACAGACGATCTGTTTCTCCTCCCCTGAGAGGACAGGGATTTGTGTGTTTACACACACAAATACCCTTTCCTGCTATCGTGCCCGCAATTGCAGGTGGCCATCCGGGATCGCACTCGCCGGCCATGATCATTGGGTCCTCCACTATGAAGCCCTGCTATGGCTCTTAAAGGAGCTGCAGTATATATACGACGTTTCACGCAGCAGAGCCATTCTGCCACCGTATATACACAAGAGCCGATCGGTAAGCGGTTAACCACTTCTGGTCAACCTACCATACATATACTGCGGCAGGGCGGCCCGGTTTTGCAAAATCACGTACCTGTACGTGATTTCATGCATGCGGTGTAGGGGATGCACACATGCCACCGGAGCGAAGCTCCCACTGTGATTGGACACAGCTGGAGCCAATCAGCGGGTCCAGGGGCCACGATGGCCATTTTTACTTGCCAATCATTCTGTGGAAGGACAGATCGGCGGTGTGTATATGTAAACAATGCAAACTGCTGATCTGTCAGGGAGCAAAGGAGAGATTTTTGTGTTTCAGCTATCAATGGGCAATCAAGGGGTTAACTCTGGTCCCTATGTGTGCATTCTAACTGTGGGGGGTGGAACTCACTATAGGAGATGAGAGATCGTGTTTTCCAGCTCGTAGGAACTCACAATCTCTCTCTCCTCACCTCATCGCGACCGTCGGTCACAAGCATCGGCACCCCTGCTGTGCAGCGGCGCACGTGTGCCTGCTATCCCACTTAAAGGGACCAACATATGGTTTGCGGGATCGTGCCGACCTGCCGCAGTATAATGACGGCGGCTTGTCGGCAAGCGGTTAAGACAATATACTGGAAGTATAGTTTGTAAAGGTATTTTACTGTAACACCTATATGTAGCACTAACCCCAGACTGGACTGGCTGAAATATCCCAGGTTCCATTCCCTGTGAGGTGCATGGCAGTCAGCCATACAGCAATTCATTCACTCAAATCAGAAAACGCATGCTTTCTTGCAGGAAATTTGCTGGTTTAGCTGGGTGGGAAGCGGGTTAGCCTTGGGATACTTCAAAACTAACAGAATTACTATAGAGGACACCTGTAACTGCTTCTTCAGCCAACAAGCCACCTGCACTGGCCACCCTATTGAATCAAGATTTTAGAGAACTACAAGTCAGGGGACCCCTTGGCAAAGGTATAACCTGAGTTAGTAACTGTGGTAAGCTCTCCCAAAGGGTGCCAATGGCAGTCTTTAGGATCCTTAAGGTTAATACTCACTATGTCCTGGGTACTGTAAGGCCTTGTACACACGGTCGGACCAAACCAATGTGACTGGTCCGTCAGACCGTTTTCATCGGTTCACCTCTGAAGTGGCTGTACGGCCTGATAGGTGTACACACCGTCAGTCCAAAATCCGATCGGGTCAGAACGCGGTGACGTCAAACACACGACGTGCTGAATAAAATGAAGTTCAATGCTTCCAAGCATGCGTCGACTTGATTCTGAGCATGTGCAGGTTTTGAACCGATGCTTTTCTGTACTAACCATTGGTTTGGTCCGATGGGGCAGCGGTCCATCGGTTCGGTTTTGAAGCATGTTTTAAAATTTTGGACCGAAGGAAAACAGACCGATGGCCTATACACACGGTCGGTTTGGTCTGATGAAACTGAACTTTGGTTCATTTTCATCGATTTGGTCCGACCGTGTGTACAAGGCCTTATGCTTCTTGTAGTACCAACCAGTCTCTGTACTGAGTGCCTCTGGTGAACGTGGGTCCCCAAGCTCTAGCTGGAGCTGGGACCCCAAAAAGGATTTATTTTGCCCTGCAGCTGCCAGCCCAGGGAGCCTCAGATTGGGTCTTCTTCCCCCAGGAACAAATGAGTACTATCCCAGGCCCCTGTCAAGTCTCTGGTTTGAGGTTGGATTGCTGAGAGGGCGCCCCTTGTGGCTAAGTGTAACGCAACCCAGGGAGTGCCCAAAGGTGCACGGATTGCCGGCATTGTTGCTGCCCAGGTGGATCTGACAGAAGGTGGCTGGGTGTACCAGATGAACTGTGTTAGTGGCCGTGCAAAGAGGAGTTTCGGTGTGGAACTACAGGGTAATCAAGAACAGAGTCCATAGCCAGGCCAGGGGTCATATACCAGGAATCAGTCCAAGGAGAATACAGGAACAAGCTGGGTCATACACAGAGGGCAAGAGATAACAGGTGGTTAGCCAAGACGGGTTCAAGTATGAAGAGATGAACAGGATCACAGGTCAGGACGTAAACCGAAGGTCAAGCCAGAGGTTCAGGATACTCAGGATACAGGAGATAGGAGAAGCTGAAGATAATCCAGCAATTTGCGTGTGTTAGTGGCAGGTTTAAATAGGCACATGGAGATTTGCCTGACGCAGCTATGATGGGTACTGGCCAGGCTGCCAATACCTCAGCCATTACCCTGACAGCCCCAATCTATTTATATACCTCTCAGAACCCTGCAGGCCACTCTCCTGACCAGGGATTGGCTGAGGCTGCATGAATACTCAGACCAGGGTCTGCCTCTCCCACCTACCATATTCTGGAGCTCATTGCAATTCAGGGGGGAAACAGTCATACTTGCACAAGCAGATCCCAGGACAGCCAAAAGCAATTGAGTACTGCCCCCCTGTTACAGGGACGCAAAAAAATAAATGTACCGTATTTTCCGGCGTATAAGACGACCTTTTGGATGCAAAAAAATTCCAAAGTCGAGGGTCGTCTTATACACTGGTGACAGTCTCCGTCAGGCTGCGGGCATCCATGATTTAAAAGCGGCGCCTCCTCCTCAGACAGTTCTGTGATAGGCGGAACACAAATTTTCCCAGCAGGGCCTCTGTTCAGTGTTCCGCCTATCACGGATGCCTTCTCATCCTCAGACGATAGGCGGAACAGTCTGAGGAGAGAAGGCGCTGCTTTTGAATCATGGATGCCTGCAGCCTGGAAGCCATAATCTGCAACAAAATATATATATATAAATATATATGTATAGGGAGATCATCTTGGCCGGCACAGGGGGGGGGAGTGATGGCACAGTGGGGGAAAGTGATGGCACAGTGGGGGAAAGTGATGGCACAGTGGAGGCAAGTGATGGCACAGTGGAGGCAAGTGATGGCACAGTGGGGGCAAGTGATGGCACAGTGGGGGCAAGTGATGGCACACTGGAGGCAAATGATGGCACAGTGGAGGCAAGTGATGGCACAGTGGAGGCAAGTGATGGCACAGTGGGGGCAAGTAATGGCACAGTGGAGGCATGTGATGGCACAGTGGGGGCAAGTGATGGCACACTGGAGGCAAATGATGGCACAGTGGAGGCAAGTGATGGCACAGTGGGGGCAAGTAATGGCACACTGGAGGCAAATGATGGCACAGTGGAGGCAAGTGATGCCACAGTGGAGGCAAGTGATGGCACAGTGGGGGCAAGTAATGGCACAGTGGAGGCATGTGATGGCACAGTGGAGGCATGTAATGTAATGGCACAGTGGAGGCATGTAATGTAATGTAATGGCACAGTGAGATTTGAAAAAAGCATGTTCCTGTCAGTGGTTGTTCCGGCTACCCCTTAGCTTCCAGAAAGACTAGTAAGAAGGGGGTCGTCTTATACGCCAGCAAATACGGTACCTCAAATATAGCAACATAACTATGAGGGTGCAAAATATACAAAAGAAAACCATGTTACTAATAACTATTTCTAAGCCTCGACTCACTGTTAACATCAAATAAATTCTTTTTACAAAGCATCTCGGGTCAGTTACAGAGGAAGAAAGTCATTAGTGATCTGCCTGGGGCCTCAACATATTTACACAAGAAACAATTTATGAATCCTATATCCACAATTTGTTCCTGTGAATATCAATACGGAGCACTTGAAATACAATTACCCTTCTCAACTCATCTAACTGTTAAGAGGCAACCTTATTCAATTCTGTAATATCACGTCAATATTCTCCTAATAAAGAACAATGTGTACGTTTCTCTTCCCGCTGCCTTTCTATTTGCCCCTTTTTAAGGGATTATTTGCAGCCCTGACTTATCAGGGCCAACTTGACAGAGAGTTAAATTAAACATGCAAGAGGTTGCTGTCTATTCAATATTGGGCTATATTGACCCTAATATGGAAGTTAATCATTGACAGCTTGTAAATTGTGACATGCATATTTTTGGCACAGCAACAATTACTGTTTGCAGAAAATAAATAATAAAGCACCGTATTTTAATAGTGCGGTTATTCCGCGCGTTCCCCTGGGCATATGACTCAAGGTTGTCGAGAAATTAACAATTATATTTTCTTCATTGTTTTTGATGATCTTTTTTTTTTATTATTATTCTCTTTCTGATAGTTCTACATAGCATGTGATTTATTTATTTTTTCAAAATAGTTTTTATTAAAGTTTTTCAATATAACAATGCAAAAAAAATAAAAATATATATATATGTATAGATTGTGATTTAAATGCTTTGAAGAAATGTTTAGGGTATCACTATGAAGCCTTTACTTTTACGTGCTGCAGATAAAATATAGATCGAGATTTTTAAATCAGAAGCAGTGCACTATGGGATCTGTTTAGACCTTTTTAATTGGTTGTTGCGGGTTAATCCACCAGGTCACGGTTTAAACCATTTTTAACTACTTCAGCCCCGGAAGGAATTGGCTGCCCAATGACCGGGCCATTTTTTGCGATTCGACACTGCGTTGCTTTAACTGAAAATTGCGCCATTGTACGACGTGGCTCCTAAATAAAATTGAGGTTCTTTTTTTCCCACAAATAGAGCTTTCTTTTGGTGGTATTTGATCACCTATGCAGGTTTTTTTTTTTTGTGCAATAAACACAAAAAGAGCGACAATTTTGAAAAAGAAAAAATAAATATTTTTTACTTCTTGCTAAAATAAATATCCCCCAAAAATATATAAAAAAAACGTTTTTTTTCTTCAGTTTAGACCAACATCTATTCTTCTACATTCTACATTTTGGTAAAAAAAATCATAATAAGCGTATATTGATTGGCTTGCGCAAAAGTTATTGCAAATACAAAACTGGGTATAGTTTTATGGCATCTTTATTATTATTTATTTTTTACTAGTAACTGCGGCGATCTGCGATATTGCAGCGGACACATCGGACACTTTTGACGCTATTTTGCAGCTATTGTCATTTATACAGCAATCAGTGCTATAAAAATGCACTGATCACTGTGTAAATGACACTGGCAGGGAAGGCGTTAACCACTAGGGGGCGAGAAAGGGGTTAAGTGTGTCCTAGGGAGTGATTCAAACTGTGGGGGGGCTGGGCTACCAGTGACATGACAATGATCATTGCTCATCATTGCTGACAGGGAGCAGACTATCAGTGTCCTGTCACTAGACAGAACAGGGAGATGCCTTGTTTACAATGGCATCCCCCGTTCTGCAGCTCCGTGACACGATCGAGGGACACCAGTGGACATTGACTCCGCTAGGCTGCAGATTCAAAGCAACGTACCTGTACGTTGCTTTGCCTGCCCGTGCCATTCTGCCGACGTACAAGTGCGTTAGGCAGTCGACAAGTGGTTAAACACTCTGCTGTGGCTCACACCCTAAAGATTTTCATTCTCCTATCCTGTTTTGGAGAATACTATTTTTTCAAGTGGTTATCTGTCCATTGGAAATTCTAGCAATTCATCTACAACCGAGAATCCCCTGGACAACTGAAGTATATGCGCCACAGACCCTCTTCTTTCTAGTATTTAAAATTCTATGCACCACCTTATAAATACACTGAATGATGTTTTCAAATGTCAGGGATGATATGGCTAACATCTATAAATAGGGCCCACTAACGAAAATTTTTATACATTTTTTGGGCTATTCAAAAAAAAAACATTTTTTTTTTATTTCAACTAATACTCCCTATTCCCATTGTGCATGTTCCTGGAGAAAGATCTAGGGCCAGATTCACGTAGGAGAGTGTATCTCTGTGCGGGCGTAGCGTATCCTATTTACGCTACGCCTCCGCAACTTAGACAGGCAAGTGCAGTATTCACAAAGCACTTGCTCCGTAAGTTGTGGCGGCGTAGCGTAAATTTTCCGGCATAAGCCCGCGTAATTCAAAAGTGGAAGAGGTGGGCGTGTTTTATTAAAATGAGCCGTGACCCCATGCAAATGAAGCGCCGATCGTACGGCGCATGCGCGCGCATGCTCAGTATCACGTCGAATTTACTCCCTAAGATACGCCTGCTCAATGCCTGTGACGTGAGCGTAACCTACGCACATCCCCATTCACGTACGACTTACGTAAAAAACGTAAAAATATACGCTTGTTCCGACATCCATACTTTGCATTGGCGGCGCCTCATATAGCAGGGGTAACTTTACGCCGGACGTAAGCCTAACGTAAACGGCGTAGTGGGCGCAAGTACGTTCGTGAATCGGCGTATCTGGCTAATTTACATATTCGACGAGTAAATCTACGGAAGCGCCCCTAGCGTCCTGCGTAAATATGCACCCAAGATACGACGGCGTACTAAGACTTACGTCGGTCGGCTGAAGCCAGATTTTAGGCGTATCTACGTTCAAGAATACCGCGCATAGATACGACGGCGCATCTTGTAACTTATGTGGCGTATCAATAGATACGCCGGCGTAAGCTGCTGTACGTGAATTTGGCCCCTAGAGTTTTGGGTGCTGTAGTAAACACCAGCTGTAGACTGGATCAGCGAGCTACAATGATGATATTTGCCAGCACACTCCACGGATCATCAAGTTGAGTGCAAACGGTTTTTATTGAAGCAAGATCACATCATAATAAAGATGTGATCTTTACAACATATACAGTAAAACCTTGGTTTGAGAGAAACTTGGTTTGAGAGTGTTTTGCAAGCTCTCCTCTCCCTGTAACAGCTCCGCTGCTCTATTTGCCAGAGAATTCGGCAGCGGCGCTGTGACAGGGAGAGGAGAGCTGTGGGCTGTCTGTATCTCCCCCGCCGCCCCTCCTCCCTTTCTGTAAGCCGAAGGGAGAAAAGAGAGTGGCTCTTATTGAATTTGCCGCGCCGCCGCCCAGCTTACTGCCCGCTGTTTCCCTCCCCATGATTGGCCACAGTAGAATTACGGCTGTAGGGGAGGGGCGGCTCCTATTTAAACTGCTTCCTGGCCCCCTCCGCACCCGGCACGAGCCATTGAACTTGCACTACTAAGCAGTGATAGTGGCCCTGCGTGCGGGAGTCGGGAGGAGGGCGTAAGTGCCATTTTCGTGAGGGGGGCCGCCCACAAAGTGCCGCCCTAGGCCTGGGCCTTGTCGGCCTAGGCCAGAATACAGCAGTGCACCTAACTCCCTAGGAGTCTCACTTCTAATAAAAACAGAGATGATCCTAGTCTTCTTGTTATACTGTGTTTAATATCAAATAAATTGAAGGAAACCTGTGCTGAGAGAATTTCACAGGCTGGACCTCTTCTAAAAAAGTTAGTTGATTGACCCTCATGCAAATTTAATGGATTTATTACTTTATAAGTCACAGACTTCATGCAAATGAAGTATACAGATCAGGAATTCTAAAGTCACTCAACCATCACCTTGCTGCTTATTCCACGTCAGTGACTTAGAAAGCATTTAATCCAGCCCTGGGTTTTCTGATAGACTACTGTATACCAAGAATCTATGCTGTGTGCACAGACATGTACAATGAAACATGATCTTGTCTTTAAACTATTGTTAAGGAAGCAAAAATGGTCAGTTGAATTGAAGATCCTACTAACATCTACTTACCCACTAACATTAAGTAGGAACCTGTCTGGTCAGCCTCAAATACAATTTTTTGTGGAGCTGCATCACACCAAACAAGTCTGAACACCTCCAAGAGCCCCAAGAACTTCACAGCTGCTCTATCATGGCACATATCTCGAGCCATATATACCAGTACTGTGCAATAGCTCTAGGCAGGTGGGAAGGAAGCTCGGGTCGGCTCGGCTCTATTCGGCACCGGTGCGCAGGCACCGAATAGAGCCGAGCCGACCCGAGCTTCCTTCGGGAAGTCGTGACGCGCTGTGTACGCCGTCGTTTAGCATGTCAATCAATTGGCATGTCAATAGGAACGCCCACTCCCGCGGGATTCATTACCCGGAAGTCGCGGTGAATTCCACGGCTAAACGCTATCTACGAAAAAAAAAAAAGGTCAGTGTCATTTTATATGCACAACTGGGCTGGATGCAGTGTTAGAATTTTTTTTATAGGGTGAACCTCCACTTTAAGCTGAAAACCCAGTTCAACAGAATTATGACATTACTGAATTCATTTCGCACTCACGTCCCTTTAAACCTTCCTTTTCCATGCATGCTGAGTTTATCCTTTCAGTTTGCATTTTGTTTTTGCTCTTTTTTTTTTCTTCTTTTTTTTTTTTTTACTGCCTTTAATTATTTATTTTGATTCATCTGATACGTAGGTAAATTAATGCTGAAGCATTTCTCTGTTTGTGCCAAATCAGTGCTTCCCAGTAGGACGTTAGCCCATCTTAGCAAGTGTGCTTTCTTTCTCAGTAGGCAGTCCATTTCTGCAGAGTGCCATTAAGCTAATTTCAAAAAGAACCAGTAAAGGTATATGGAGCACGCATTAATAGCGTGGCAAATATACAAAATTAGTAGACCCCAGCAACACAACTTCCATGCCATTGTCATGCACTAATAATTAGTAGTTTACATATTGGAAGTAACAACAATACTAGTTCCTCGGTTAAATCATTCAAGTAATTAAATACACTGTTAGCCCTTTTTTTTTTTTTCCTCTTCATCTTAGAGAACGGTGAACTGTTCCTTTGTTTTTTTTTTTGTTTTTTTTCTTTTTTTCCACATCATGTCATTAGCATTTTATAATCAAAATCTATTCGCTAATTCCCCGTCACCAAGATAATCTGACGTTCCTGAATATCAAAAACATTAAAGTGCAAAACCAGTTTCCCCTGCCAGTAAAAATACCCAGAGATTATTTAACAAAAAAAAGAAAAAAAGAGACATAAAAAGTGGTTTGTGGGAATTCTAATACCAGTGGTGCATAATTTGTAAATACAGTATGAATATAATTAGATAAATCTCACAGTAAATTGGAGATATCAGAGGGTTTGGTGGTACAAAACTGCAGTTTGTTGTTATTATTATTATGTTTTCTGTTTTTTTTTTTTTTTAAAGAACGAAGTCAGATTTCAGAACAGCCAATGGGGTTAATATAAAATCAGCAATGTTTGTTTATCTGTATCTTCTATTCAATGGGGTGCACTCTAGAGATATTGCCTCCAGTTTTTTCTTATGGCTTCTAGCTAGTTTCGTATTAATTTGCTATGCACAATTGTGCACATACAATATGCAGTGCGTTCAGCTGAAAACAGACTAATGCTTGAATATCTCAAACACAAATAGTGAATAAGGACCTTTTGGCCTACATAATCATCACTATTATCCCAGCTTACCCTTTATACAAAATCCCCAAAGAGTTTTCAGCACATACATTATAAATATGGAATTTATACAAGCCACCCAAAGTGTGTTTAATTAATTTATTGTATTAGCCCAAAACTCCGAATCAATATTGCAGCCCTTGAGATGGGGGATGATGCAGTATAAATATACATGTCAGAATACTGATATATCCTTTGTTTGTGCCAAGAGGTATATTAAACTGAAAAAAAAAAAAGAAAAATTCAAAGGAATTTTCATACTGATTCAGTGGTCTTTGTTTACCTCTTTATTAGAGCAAGCTCATATTCAATAACAGTAGCATGAAATGTACCGTATTTATCGGCGTATAACGCGCGCCGGCGTATAACACGCACCCCAATTTCAGAGGGAATTTTTAGGAAAAAAACTTTTTTTTAAATGTTGTGGTCAGTGTCCATCTGCAGCCTAATCTGTGCCTAAATGCAGTCGATTAGCCAGATTCAGGTATAGTTACGCCGGCGTATCAGTAGATGCGCCGTCGTAACTCTGAATCCGCGCAGTCCTACATTAAGGCCCCTTTCAGACGTACGGACGAATGGTCCGTTTATTACAAGTCCGTTTACGGACTTGTAATGGTTCCCTATGGGATTGCAGACGTTAGCGGATGATGCATCCGCTAACGTCCGCAACCATCCGCGTCCGCAAAGATCCGCTTTTGCGGACGGAAGAAAACCCTATTTTTCTTCCGTCCGGCGGAACGGATCGGATGAATACGGACACACGGTCCGTATTCATCCGATTCCCCATAGGGGAGAGCGGAGGAGAGACAGGGCGGTCTCTGCACTGTGTGCAGGGACCGCCCTGTCCGCCGACAGCTCAGCGGCATCCCCGCTGAGCCGACGGACACACACGGATCGGATCAATTACGGATCCGCTCCGTGTGAAAGAGGCCTTAAGCGTATGCTCAAACTGAGATACGCTTAAATGTTGCTAAGATACGAGCGGCATAAGTCTTCCTACGCCGTCGTATCTTAGCTGTCTATTTATGCTGGCCGCTAGGGGCGTGTACGCTGATTTACGCCTAGAATATGTAAATCAGCGAGATACGCCTATTCACGAACGTACGCTCGCCCGTCGCAGTAAAGATACGCCGTTTACGTAAGGCGTTTTCAGGCGTAAAGAACAACCACCAAAAAGATGGCGCAGCCAATGTTAAGTATGGACGTCGGAACCGCCGTCGAATTTCACGTCGTTTGCGTTGTTTGCGTAAGTCGATTCAGAATAGGGCTGGGCGTAGGTTACGTTCACATCGAAAGCATTGACTATTTGCAACGTGATTTGGAGCATGCACACTGGGATACGACCGCGGACGGCGCATGCGCCATTCGTTCAAAACCTCATTTACGTGGGGTCATGCTTTATTTACATAAAACACGCCCACCTCTTCACAATTTGAACTAGGCGCGCTTACGCCGGCATATTTATGCTACGCCGCCGTAACTTAGGACGCAAGTGCTTTGTGAATACAGCACTTGCCTCTCTAACTTGCGGCGGCATAACGTAAATTACATACGCTACGCCCGCACATCTTTAAGCCGCCGTATGTGAATCTGGCCATATGTGCCCATCTCCAGTCTATGTGCCCATCTCCAGTCTATCTGCCCATCTCCAGTCTATGTGCCCATCTCCAGCCTATGTGCCCATCTCCAGTCTATGTGCCCATCTCCAGTCTATGTGCCCATCTCCAGTCATCTCGTTGTTTTAATAAAAAAGGCAATTCATATAAAAGTGTCACTCACTCTTTTGGTCCAGATGGTGGTGGACTGGGGTCGCTGTTGTCCCTGCCTCTGTCAGCGGCGGTGGGAGATTCGTATTCCTCCGGTGCTGTGGAGAGGGGGACAGCGTTCCGTGAAGCACAGTGGTCACTTCCGGGTACGGATCGCGGGAGGATACACAGTCCCGCCTCCGCCATCGGTTTTGGACCAGCTCCTGTAATTGATAGAACACTGGTCAAATGCCGGTGGCGGAAGCGGGACTGTGTGTGTGACGTTAGAGCCGAGAAAACAGGAGAGACGGCTCGTGAATTCCGGCAGCAGTCGGCAGTGCTCGTCCCCCTCCTTCCCCTCCGAGCCCAAGGTACACTATCGGCGTATAACGCGCACCCGTGATTTCCCCCCTATTGGACCAGCATTGGACCAGCTCCTGTGATTGATAGAACACTGGTCCAATGCCGGTGGTGGAAACAGGACTGTGTGTGTGACGTTAGAGCCGAGTAAACAGGAGAGACGGCTCGTGAATTCCGGCAGCGCTCGTCCCCCTCCTTCCCCTCCGAGCCCAAGGTACACTATCGGCGTATAACGCGCACCCGTGATTTCCCCCCTATTTTCAGGGGAAAAAAGTGTGCGGTATACGCCGATAAATACGGTATATCATTCTACAAAACCAGTAACCGGTAAAACGGACTAACAGAGAAAAACCTTAGTCTGTTCCGACCCCTTGCTGTGAGTGACAGGTTATTTACATATCTCATGCACTAGCCTGGAAACAGGCACTATTTTTTAATTCCCACCCCCACTCCTTTTCTGAAGTCATGTGGTTACTTTTCTGGATTTTGACTGGATGTTAGTGATCATAGCAGAATTTAGTGGGCGGGGAGTCTAAATCGATTTTGCCGATTTTCACAGCTGAAGAGAGAATCTGTCCAAATTTTGGAATGGACTGCAAGAGCTCAGAGTAAAGCTTCATACACAGCGGTAGTGGTAGGGTCAATCATTACCTCCAGATTGGATTATGCAAATGCCCTTTACCTCAGACTCCCAAAGTACCAGCTCGCCCGGCTCCAAATCATCCAAAACATGGCAGCTCGACTGGTAACAGGGAAAAACCCTGGGATCCAATCACCCAGTCCCTGAGATCCCTCCATTGGCTGCCCATAAAGGATCGAGTCGCTTTCAAGGCCTTATGCCTAACGCACAAATGTGTACACGGAAGCGCGCCCTTATATTTAAGTGAGAGAATAAAACAACAAAACCCAAATCAAATTCCTAGATCAACTAACCAAAAATGATTACAAATTCCGAAAGCCCGATATAAGACCAAAGGAGAACGTCGTTTTTCAGTTCAAGGACCTCGACTATGGAACGCTTTACCAGCTAATATCCAAATGGAAATTGATCACCTGGCCTTCAGAAAAAAACTAAAGACCCATCTATTCTGAGGGTCAAACTGAAGGAAAATGGATGCCAAGCGCCTTGAGGCGATTCAGTTCGCATTTGTAGCGCTATATAAGTAATTCACTCACTCATACACACGATCGGATTATCCGATGGGAATTGTGTGATGGCAGGCTGTTGTCGGAAAATCGCTGGCCCAAGGTTTTTTTCTGGAAGTCTGTTAATTTTCACTGAACAATAAAAGAGGATTTCTCAGAGCTGGATTAAATCTGTGTGGCAAGACTGGGCACAGATGATAGGAGATCTTATACTCTACATTGTGACATCAAAAAAATAAATACAATTTTGGGTTTACATCCACTTTAAATAACGAATCGAAACAATTTTTTTCATCCTGCACATGTCTACTCACAGCTATTTACTATTAATATTTATTATCCAATTTTGCATTTAGCCTGAAGTTCCACTTTAAAATGTTTGCATCTATAACCATCTCATTGGTAGAATTTGGGAACCCAATGTACATTTCTGAAGCTTTAATAAAGCCTCGGCTGGCTGAACTCGTCTACTGTATTTTCATTTTTTTCTTCTCCATTTGAGCCATTGCTACTTCTGCACACACTTTTTTGCCAAGATCAATACGTTACGAGCCAGACTCTTTTCCCAGCTTCCTATTTATACCCTCCTATTCTTGGCGACTTACCTAGATACGTCTTTTCTCAGCGAGAGGGTAAACAAATGAGTCTGCCTCGTCACAAGGTTCGGTTGCCAAAAAGGCCGTACTGCGCATTTTATTTTTACACCCGTTGACGGTGGCCTGTTGTGGGACCTTGTTCTTACACAAAAGATTTTTTTTTTTTTCCTCCCCGTGTTTTGTAAATAAAAGCTGGAAGATTGCACCGCGCTCCGATGGCAGAGGGCCCACACATTTCACTGGTAATTTACAAAGAAAACTCATCAGGAAAGTGACCATGACAGGGACAGGATTTTAAGCCAGCACAGATTAGCAGAGAAATACTTAGAGGCATGGGAAAACACCTCGTTCTGACATAACTAGATCATGTACACGTTCCCCTGTGAAATGTGAACATTTGGACCTTATTCACAAACACAGGCATACAAAGCTGTCCCTTATTCTCCCAGGTAATGTTCCGAGAGAGCAAGAATGAGGAAGAATGGAATTTCTGTATTAATATAATATGAATGCCTTTCATACAGACACACTTTCACACTCACATTATGGCACTGCATCTTAATAAATTAGTTGACGAAATGACTTTGGATGACACATATGAAGATCAGACGGTCTGGCGGGAATATTCTGATTTTCTATTGTAAGGGGAAAAAAATTATCTGGACAGTTCATTTATAGTGGACCATGCTAGAGTTCAGACCTGGAAAACAAAAATGCAGCAGGAAAGTTATATGGAGCTACATTATAATTGTCATAAGACATTAAAGCGGAGGTTCACCCAAAAAACAAGTACCGGTATATAACATTACATTCAGTACACCTCAAACATGTACAGTATGCCGTTTTTTTTTGGGGGGGGGGGGGGGGTGTACATACGGTATTATCTGTATTTTTCTCCCAGTTTCCGGGTACTCGCTCCCGCGGGAGTGGGCGTTCCTGTGCAGTGCCGCAATGTCATCTGGGACTTCGCCCATATGATTGACGTGCCTGAGACAAACTCCCCCCGGCGGATAAGGCGCTCCACGACTTTCCGAAAGTACCCAAACCGCGAGTCGGCTCTATACGGCGCCTGCGCAGTCAGCTCTACACGGCTCCTAGTCGGTGCGCAGGCGCCGCATAGGACCGACTCGCGGTTCGGCTACTTTCGGAAATTCGTGACACGCCTTATCCGCCGGGGGGAGTTTTTCTCAAGCCCGCAGCGCGCCCGCGACCCACAGCTGGGTAGATGTACAGGACGTACCTGTCTGTATATCTGCCCAGCCATGCCATTCTGCTGACGTATATATGCAGGAAGCGGTCGTTAAGTGGTTAAAAAGTGCATCTAAAGCTGCATAGTGCCCAAGCATTTAGGCGTGCTTAGGCACATTTAGGCTTGTTTGGGCATTTCAAGGGTTTGAGTGATTATGGATTTCATTGGTCAGAATATTAGTTGATTCTGGTCATTACATAGTTACATATTAAAGGGGGGTTGTAAACGTTTGTTTTTTATTTTCTAAATAGGTTCTTTGACGGATCTCGCATACCCCAGGTGGGCACATCCGACAGACCTGTGTCTCCTGTCCTCCAAATGCATCCGCAGCCTGCAGTTTCGCCATAACCAGCCCTTAACCCCTCAATCATACACTTTTACACACAGTTAGGGACACTCCCCTTAGCTTTGTCATAGAGGGGAGGGGGTAGGGGACAAGGAACAACCAATGGGAACTGAACACTTGTAAATTGAAACAGGCTACAGATAAACATAAAGGGATTATGGTAAGCAGGCAGCCTCTCAATACACATTCCCTGCGGAGAGATGTCTCCAGTCCAGACCATTGTCTATGTGCCATTTACCAACACATGGGGGAGAAGGGATGTAGCATTACATTACATTATCTCAATGCCAGCTTGTCCCCAGGTCTCCAGTCTCTTCTGGGCCATAATCTGTGGTTAAGAGACCCGCCCACAGTCCCATCCAAAACACACAGTGACAGTGGGTCCTGTCACAGGTTCCTTTAAGCTAGTGCATTTTTGGTTCACTTACAATTTTTTCTTCGATTTCCCTTCTAAATGTTTTTTTTCTTTGTCTGAATTTCTCACTTTCTGTTCCTCCTCAGTAAGCTTGACCCCATCATCCGAGCCCTTCTGGCTGGGGTCTTGTTAGCGTGCTCGCCTCCTCCCTTGGGACTACATCCCTGCGGGAAGACGCTGTGAACGTTGGCAGTGTTTCCCCGCAGGCATGTAGTCCCAAGGGAGGGGGCGAGCACGCTGACTAACCCCCAGCCAGAACGGCTCGGATGATGGGGGCAAGCTTACTGAGGAGGAACTGGAAGTGAGAAATTCAGACAAAGAAAAAAAACATTTAGAAGGGAAATCAAAGGAAAAGGTAAGTGAACCAACAATGCACTAGCTTAAAGGAACCTATTTAGAAAATAAAAAACTAACCTTTACAACCCCTTTAACCACTTGCTTACTGGGCACATATACCCCCCTCCTGCCCAGGTGAAATTTCAGCTTTCGGCACTGCGTCGCTTTAACTAACAATTGCGCGGTCGTGCGACGTGGCTCCCAAACAAAATTGACGTCCTTTTCTCCCCACAAGTAGAGCTTTCTTTTGGTGGTATTTGATCGCCTGTGCGGTTTTATTTTTTTGCGCTATAAACAAAAAAGTGCGACAATTTTGAAAAAAATACAATATTTTTTACTTGTTGCTATAATAAACTTCCCAATTTAAAAAAAAAAGAAAACACATTTTTTTTCTCAGTTTAGGCCGATACGTATTCTTCTACATATTTTTGGTAAAAAAAAAAATCGCAATAAGCGACTGGTTTGTGCAAAAGTTATAGCGCCTACAAAATAGGGGACAGAATTATTATTTTTTATTATTTATTATTTATTATTATTATTATTATTATTATTATTATTATTATTATTATTATTATTATTGTATTATTATTTTTTTTTACTAGAAATGGCGGTGATCTGTGATTTTTATTGGGACTGCGACGTTATGGCGGACACATCGGACACTTTTGACACATTTTTGGCGCCATTCACATTTATACTGCGATCAGTGCTATAAATATGCACTAATTACAGTATAAATGTGACTGGCATTGAAGGGGTTAACACTAGGGGGTGAGGAAGGGGTTAAATGTGTGTCCTATATAGTGTTCTAACTGTAGGTGGAGGGGGGTGACTGGGGGGGGGGGTGACCGATCTGTGTCCCTATGTACAAGGGACACAGATCGGTCTCCTCTCTCCCCTGACAGCACCGCTGTCTCTGTGTAAAACGGCAATGAGAGATGATCTCATATGTTTACATATGAGATCATCTCTCATTGGCCGCACAGATCGCATCGCAAACGGCCACTCTGATTGGCCGTTCGCGGCGATCTGTAATTGGCTGTGTCCAAGGGACACGGCCAGCACAGAAGTTCCCCGCTGCACGCTCTGGAGCGCGCGCGGGGAATGCGCAAAGGGGCGGACGTCAATTGACGTCCACTTGGCTTTTCAGGTCCATGCTGTAGTCGTCATTCGACTATAGCGCGGACCCCTAGTGGTTAAGTCAGGTTGAAAAAAAAACACAAGTCCATCTAGTACAGGGATATACAAGTCCCATGGGGCATAGCAAGACTCTGACAGCCACAAGCATGACACCTAGAGGCAGAGGTATGATGGGACTTGTAGTTTTGCAACAGCTGGAGGTCCACTAATTGCACATCCCTGATCTAGTTTAACCAAAAAAAGAAAAAAAACATTCCCATATACACAATTCTATACCCACAGTTAATCCAGAGGAAGGCAAAAAAAAAACAGCAAAGCAATCTTCTACAGCAAGAGAAAAAAATCCTTCCTGATCCCCCGAGGCAATCGCATATTCCCCGGATCAACTATAGCTTTAAATGTTAGTACCCAGTTATATTATGTACATTTAGGAAAGAATCCAGTCCTTTTTTAATCACTTCAGCCCCGGAGGATTTAGCTGCCCAATGACCAGGCCATTTTTTGCGATTTGCCACTGTGTCGCTTTAACTGACAATTGCGTGGTCTTGCAACGTAGTACCTAAGTACAAAAATAGCTTTCTTTTGGTGGTATTTGATCACCTCTGCGATTTTTATTTTGTGCGCTATAAACAAAAATAGAGCGACAATTTTGAAAAGAAAAGTAATATTTTTAACTTTTTGCTATAATAAATATCCCCCAAAAAAATATAAAAAAAAAATTTCTTCCTCAGTTTACGGAGGTTCACTGGGAAATTAAAATTTTTAAGATTAGATTCATGCTCATTTTGTCAAGGGGAAGTTTTTTTTTTAAATCAAAGCCGTACTTACCGTTTTAGAGATACATCTTCTCCGTTCCTTCTTGATTGACAGTCTTCCGACAGGCTTCCGACGGTCGCATCTATCGCGTCACAATTTTCCGAAAGTAGCCGAACGTCGGTGCGCAGGCGCCGTATAGAGCCGCACCGATGTTCTGCTTCTTTCGGCTACTCGTGACGCGATAGATGCGACCGTCGGAAGCCTGTCGGAAGAAGGAACGCCCAGTCCCGAAGACCATACCCGGAAGCGGCGGAGAAGATTGCTCTCTAAAACGGTAAGTACAGCTTCGTTTTTAAAAAAACTACCTGATTCCCCTAGACAAAATGAGCATCAATCTAATCTTAAAAAAAAATTTTTGGTGAACTTCCGCTTTAATATTAGAAGGCCATCCAACTACAATGAAGAGAAGTAATACTTTATGATATGCATTGCTGCTAAGGACTACATGCATGCCTGGTATGTAAAATTCTACAATTTATGTTCCCGCCTACACAAATAACTAGAGAAGTTCTATGAAGAGGTATGGTGCCAGATATGTTTCTTCATGATTAATGAACCAGAAGCATACTTCCCATGAGAAGAGGCACAAATCAAGCCCCATATGGCATCTTGGTTCACGTAGACACAAACGCCTCATCTTCTCTCCTTGCCGAAACATCTACAACTATTTACCATTGTGCCCATCAAACCATTAACATTTGAATGATTAAAGTATTCGCTTCAAATATTATAAATAAAATATTAAAAGCATGTCAATTTAAAGCTGAAGTTTAGGTATGGAAAGTTATACCTAGTCACAGTGTTCCAGGTATGACTGATGTAAGTATGCGTGTGCCATATCTGGGGGATCCGCATGGAAGCTGAAAATCACTATTGTAGGTTCCTGCCATTACAGTGATTGCCACTATCTTCTGGGCCCCATGCCTAGTGGCTGCCCTGCTGCTTCCTGAACAGAAGGTCGCTTGCTTGGCATGGGCACCATTCACAGAACATTTTGCACCTTCACAATGAATCCAAAGTGTTCTCTAAAAGAGTGAGTTGGAGATTGTGATGTCACCGACCGCCCCAATCCACTTCATCCAATCAACAGAACTGTTGAGAAAATGCAAAGTGTTCACTGAATGGCGCCCATGCCAACCAATCGACCTTGTGTGTTTAACTTGCTCTTCACAGGACACAGAAGCTAATGTATAATACTGTATTAGCGGTGACGACTACATTGTTCTCCAGCTTTCATTGGGATCCCACCGGCATGGCACATATTTACTTACATTTTGTCAGAGCTGGATCAATGTAACAATATAAAAATTGCCATACCTAAACTTCAGCTTTTAAAGTGATATAAAAGGCTTACTTTTTTTTTTAAATAACAAACTTGTCATACCCCCGACTCTGTGCAATGCTTTTTCACAGAGCAGCCTGGATCCTCCTCTTCTCGGGAGTCTCGCCGATGCTATTGGCCCCTCCCTTCTGCTAAATGCCCCCAGAACAAGCAGCTTGCAATGGGGGCACCCAAGCAGGCTCGTTGCCGAGCTGCAGCTCTGCGTGTCCATTAACACACAAAACCATGGCTCTGCCCCAGAGCAAGCAGCTTGCAATGGTGGTACCCAAGCAGGCTTGTTGCTGAGCCATGGCTCTGCATGTCCATTAACACACAAAACCACAGCTCTGCCCCAGAGAAAGCAGCTTGCAATGGGGGAACCCAAGCAGGCTCTTTGCCTAGCCAGGGCTCTGAGTGTCCATTCACAGACAAAACCGTGACTCTGTCCCGCCCCCCTCCCCCCCCCCCTATCGGCTCACTTGCTGTGATTGGCTCACAGCTCATCCAATGGAGGGTGAGTCCCTGGAGCGTCGAGGCCCTTGTGCACATCACTGTAACAAGTTGGGGCTTGGGTAAGTACTAGGATGGAGGGGCTGCTGCACAAAGGAGGTTTTTTACCTTCATGCATAGAATGCATGAAGGTAAAAAACCTTGAACCGTTAGAAATACTGTAAATCTACATACTGTTACTATTTCATTTATATTATTGGAATTGATCACTTGAAACCAATGCTGTATCCTGGCCTAGGCCAACAAGGCCCAGGCCTAGGGCAGCACTTTGCAGGGGGGGCAGCACGGAAGGAGTCCCCGCCGGCTTGCGCTACATGGTTAGTGTAGCGCCAGTCTTATGGGGCGGTCTGGGCTGAGAGACAAATTAGTCTAGTCTAGCGCCGCTTCTAATTTTAACTGTGCTATCATCCTGACCACATGGTTAGATCTTCTTTGTCCTCTCCATAAAATGATCAGAATTTTGTGCTTAAAGTAGAACTATAGGCAACACTTTTTTTTTCCATTTTGGATAGAGTAAGGGAGGGTAATAGCTCCTATCAGTTTATTTTTTACCATCCCTGTCCCATTGCAGAGATTTCCCTTCACTCCCTGCCTCATAGCCAAACAGGAAGTGAGAGTAAATCTATGCAAATTAAGGCAATACATTGCCCCCCCATGCCCTCAAAACTAGTGTCCCCACTCGAAAATTTCAGGGTGGGTCTTAAACTGCAATGGGTGTGGCCTTGACAAGAAGGGGTGGGTCATATTTAAATTAGGGGGTGCACACGTTTATTCAGGCCTAGGGCAGCACAAATCCTAAATACACTACTGCTTGAATCAGTGAAGTGTTAATGGTATGATGGAAATTGTGATAAATCACTTTTAAAACCTAAAGGGTAATGCATGGTGAACATAAAGGTGTTTTGTGTATGGATAAAAAGGTGGACTTGGGCTTTAAAGGAAACCTTAAACTAAAGCAAAAATTGATTTTACCATTGCTAATCCGACATTTTCAAAGTTCTGGTTGCCATGCTGATATGCATACTTGAGGGACCAGCCAATCAGCCAGGTGCAGTAGCTAGCATTTCCAGGAGAAGGCCAACACAACTCTAAGAAAAGGTTTATTTAGTAGACATGTGCATTAATTTTCATCCGAATGCATTTTCGTCCGAATTCCAGGTATTTTCGTTATCGTTTTAAACAAACGATAACGAAAGCACAGAAGACGAAAACCGAAAGATCCGACATAAACAAATGCTTTATTTTCGTTTTCGTTGCGGTCGAATGTGCCTAACCTTAACTCTATTAGTCCAATATTATTCTACATAAAGAGAAAAGATTCGACATAGAGAGAAAAGATTCGACATTATAGAGACATGAAGGAGAGTCGACATAGAGAGACATGAAGATTCTACATAGAGAGACATGAAGATTCTACATAGAGAGAAATGAAGATTCTACATAGAGAGACATGAAGATTCGACATAGAGAGACATGAAGATTTGACATAGAGAGACATAAAGATTCGACATAGAAAGACATGAAGATTCGACATAGAGAGACATGAAGATTCGACATAGAGAGACATGAAGATTCGACATAGAGAGAGACATGAAGATTCAACATAGAGAGACATGAAGATTCTACATAGAGAGACATGAAGATTCGACATTGAGAGACATGAAGATTCGACATAGAGAGACATGAAGATTCTACATAGAGAGACATGAAGATTCGACATTGAGAGACATGAAGATTCGACATAGAGAGACATGAAGATTTGACATAGAGAGACATGAAGATTCGACATAGAGACACGAAGATTCGACATAGAGAGACATGAAGATTCGACATAGAGAGAGACATGAAGATTTGACATAGAGAGACATGAAGAGTCAATTTTTTTTTTTTTAAAGATTCTATCTAATCTTTTTTTTTTTTCTTAGAACATTCGACAGACACCATGGGCCAGATTTAGGTAGAATTGTGGCGGCGTAACGTATCGTAGATACGTTACACTGCCACAAGTTTTCATCGCAAGTGCCTGATTCACAAAGCACTTGCGATGGGCATGTGCCATTTAAATTCGGCGCGCTCTCGCGCCGGACCTACTGCGCATGCTCCGTTTCGTAACTCCCGCCTTGCTTTGCGCGAAGTGACATAATTTTTTTCGAACGGCGACGCGCGTATCGTACTTCCGTATTGCCGGACGTGTTACACAAACAACGTTAAATTTTAAATTTCGACGCGGGAACGACAGCCATACTTTAGGCAGCAATACGTTTGCTGACTAAAGTTAAGGCACCCAAAACGACGACTAACTTTGCAACGGGAAACTAGACTAGCGGCGACGTAGCGAACGCGAAAAACCGTCGTGGATCGCCGTAACTCCTAATTTGCATACCCGACGCTGGTTTACGACGCAAACTCCCCCCAGCGGCTGCCGCGGTACTGCATCCTAAGATCCGACAGTGTAAAACAATTACACCTGTCGGATCTTATGGATATCTATGCGTAACTGATTCTATGAATCAGTCGCATAGATACTCTGAGAGATACGACGGAGTATCTGAGATACTCCGTCGTATCTCCTTTGTGAATCTGGCCCCATAAGCCTTCAATGACAGATTTGACCTTAATTTGGATTTTCAGACGAATGTATTTTTTTAACAAAAAAATAATAAAACAAATAAAAACAAATTTCGGGAGTAACTAAATGAATTTATTTTTCGGACGAAAACGAAATTACGAAACTAAATATTTCAGTGTGCACATGTGTATTATTTAGGGCAAAGAAACATCTCCAAAATGCAGTAACCCCTACCAACCAGTAACCAATGTCCTTAGGTCAACCTCCTGAGCTCCTCCCCTACACTAATGAAAGTAAAATTGGAATGGCTGTTATGAATGTGTTTAAATCGCAAAAAGATTTTGCACATCCTAAGTACCTTTCACTCAAGCCGTGAGTGCATCCCGTGGCCGTATGTTGCTCCATCTATCAGGCCATAAGCAGAATGTAGAGCATCGCTCCCATGCTATAGTTCATGACATGATTTCGAATCGACTGTACGAAAAACTGTCATGTTTTTTCTCTGCCTTTTTATGGGTAAAATAAAGGCCTTCATGTAAGGAACAGATGCAAGACAAATATTAAACAAAAAAAAACAGACTGGACCAGGTCACAGCACGCACAGCATAATAAGACATCACTCACTCCAGCTGCCATATGTCTGGCGACATGTTGTTAGCTGCATTTTCTGCAAAACTTAGATGCTTATTTGGAAGCTTTCACTTCTGTGCACTGGCGATACTTCTCACTGAACAACAGCCATAAATCATGCTGCATTCGATTGAAATCCATGTAGCTCTTGATAACTAGAACTTGTCATTATGCTGTCTAATTCTCCACACTGACGGTGGCGTGACAAAAAAAAGGGACAGTACGGAGAAATGGGTCGCTGAAGTTTGTACCGCGGGAGGGGAGATTTGTAAACTAAAAATCTTTGCCGATAATAGTCAGAAATGTTTATGTTACAAAGGAAATGATATCTTACCTATAACACTTAAAGAAGAATTTCAGGCATGGTAAATTTTTACTAGTTACTAGGGATGATCTCGATGTTCGAGTTTTTTTGCGTCAAATTCGAGCACCCCAAGATAAGCTTATCCTTTTTTCCATTTTCTACTCTTATTGGTCAAAATTAGGAGCCAGTCAGGCTCTGCAGCATGCACATGTGCTAACAGGGCACATGCTGACAGGAGGAAAAAGTAACATATTGACATATCAGTGAATTGCTTCTTCATAGTCCAATCAGAAAGCTCAGAAAGGGCAAGGAAGTGACACCACTGTATTACTTAACTATGAGGCTTCGTACACACGACCGAGGAATTCGTCGAAAAAGACACATCGTTTTCCTCGACGAGTTCCTTGTTAGGCTTGTCGAGAAACTCGACAAGCTTTCTTTGCGTACACACTGTCAAGACCAAATCTCGTCGTTCTCAAACGCGGTGACGTACAACACATATGACGGCAGGGGAAGTTCGATTCCACTGGCACAACCCTTGGGGCTGCTTTTGCTAATCTCATGTTACTGCGTGTTAAGTAAAAGTTTGGTAGGAGACGATTTGCACTTTTCAGTCTGTTACAGCGTGACAAATGTACTATCTCCATTACAAACGCTACTTTTACCGAAGGTGCGCTCCCGTCTCATACTTTATTCTGAGCATGCGCGGGTTTCTTAGCATACACACGATCGTGTTTCTCGTCGAAAACCAGCCTGACGAGGAACACGACGAGGAAATTGAGACTCCCATCGAGGAAAAAGAGAACTTGTTGTCTTTTTTCTTCGGCGAGTTCCTTGACAGTTTTCTCGATGAAAAACATACACACGACCGATTTCCTCTGCAAAAAAGCTCTGCCACCAAGTTTCTTGATGGATTCTGTCGAGGAAAACGGTCGTGTATACGAGGCCTTAGACAAAAAGTGATGTCAATCTACCGGCTCTGTTGTCTGGGAGAGGTGAATAAATCCAAAAAGTGGTAGTAAAGTATAATTCCATAGATAAGAGTATATATATATATATATATATATATATATAGTGGTAGATTCACGTACCTTTAGGCAGGCGTAGCGTATCTCCTATACGCTACGCCGCCGTAACTTTGAGAGACGAGTACGGTATTTTCAAAGATTTTGCCGCCGAAGTTACAGCGGCGTCGTGTATTAGGGCCGGCGTAAGCCCGCCTAATTCAAATGTTGAAGCTGTGGGCGTGTTTTATGCATATTAACTGTGACCCCACGTAAATGACGCTTCGATCGAACGGCGCATGCGCCGTCCGTGGACATATCTCAGTGTGCATTGCTCCAAAGTACGCCGCAAGGACTTATTGGTTTCGACGTGAACGTAAATTATGGCCAGCCCCATTCACGGACGAGTTACGCAAACAACGTAAAATTTGAAAAATTCTACGCGGTTCCGACGTCCATACTTAACATTGGTTTATTTTTACGCCTGAAAACCCCTTATGTAAACGCCGTATCTTTACTGCGACGGCGGGGCGTACATTCGTGAATAGGCGTATCTAGCTGATTTACATATTCTAGGCGTAAATCAGCGTACACGCCCCTAGCGGCCAGCGTAAATATGCAGTTAAGATACGACGGTGTAGGAGACTTACGCCGGTCGTATCTTAGCAACATTTAAGCGTATCTCAGTTTGAGCATACGCTTAACGTTGCAACGGCGCGGATTCGGACTTACGACGGCGAGAGATACGCTCATCGTAAGTCTTTCTGAATCTACCCCATACCGTATATATATATTTCAACTTTGTTGGAGTACAACTAAAACAACACTCTCTCCTATTTCCCTTTATCGATCAGCACAATAAAATTCCTATTTGTGGTCCTTCAGATTAGTGAAGGGCCCTCGAGTGTAGGCACCCTAGAGGCTCTAAAAATCAATGTGCGTGCCCACCACAGAATTAATGCCTATGTCCTGCTTTATAGTTTTAGTTCAGTGCCCTTTTGATAAATAACACAGCAGCATTATCCCAAATAACCAAGCTATGAGGAAGCTAGACAAAAGCAGTTTGAAGAGCTTGTAAAGTTGAATGGGCTTGTGTTAAAACGTTATATCAGACTTAATAAAGGGCAAAGCAGCAGCAAGCTAAACAATTCATCCTTGCACTTTATCAGACCCATTTGTAAGGATTATGATTCCACAACACCGGGAGAGCAAGCTGAACATTTTCTTTATTTTGGAATCTTTACATAGCTAATATCTGCCCGGCCATTGTGTGCTTCATAATGGAGTCATGATATGAAATGGCATAATTTCACTTACAACAAAAGGATCAGAATTGTAGTTGAGGTTCATGGCCTGTCATTGTTCTTTCCACAATAATAGTAGGCCATTAAATGCTCATTTTTCGACTCTCCGTTTATATTCCCAATGGTGACTTGCTTTAGATGTAGCCTACAACACTGGGGATGCACAGGCAAGTGCTCTGCCCAAATTTGCGGAACGCATTGTGAGTGCAGTTTTCATTTATTTGGCTTTCTGTACAATTTCTCTGCTGCGCAAGTCTGATCTGGGGTCAATTTCTTTTGTTTTCCTTTTTTATTCCTTTAAACTCATCTTTACCATTCTGAGCAGAAGCAAAACCCAAGCTTAGCACAAACAAAACACATGATTTTCTGGTGATGCACTGTGTAAGGTACACTAAACTAAATATATACCGTATTTATCAGGGTATTGCGCGCACCCGCGTATAGCGCGCACCCCCAACCTAGAAGGGAAATTTTAGAGAAAAAAAAATACTTACAGTTTGAATGCCCCTCGTCGGTGTCTTGCCCAGCGTCCATCGGTGGCCTTGTCCGGTCCGGCGTCCGTCTGCGGCCTCGGTGGTGTCCTCCCGCGCTGTCTCTCAGTCGAATCCCCGCTTCCTGCGCTGTGTTTGAATGCCGCCGCCGACATATACCAAGCGCAGTACACTCGGGCACGCTCGGCCACGCTCGGCTTCTCACGCATAAAGGCTAGGAGGCGTCACAGAGCGTGACCGCGAGCGAAGCCGAGCCTGGCCGAATGTACACGAGTGTACTGCGCTCGGTATATGTCGGCGGCGCAGTTCAAACTCAGTGCGGGAAGCGGGTATCGGCGTATATCACGCACCCACGATTTTTCCCTGATTTTAAGGGCAAAAAAGTGTGCTGATAAATACGGTAGATGCAAAATGAAAAAAAAATGATAAAGCTTGGAAATTGATTATAATTAGCCTGACGATATAGCGTCATTGTTATGCCTCTTTTTCTAAAGGCAGAAGAAAGGGCCAATCCGGCTTCCAAGGCTATAGAACCAAGGCTGTGACTGGATGGGCCTGAAAGAACTGGTAGCCTCCAATGGAGCTTCTGTATGTGATCTCAAAACTACTTACCGTAAGTTTGTTCTCTTCAGTTTAAAAGTAGCAGTAAAGCCCCATACACACGATTGGACTTCCATTCATGGATTTTTGTCCGAAGGCCGTTGTCCGTGAACTTTTTCATTTTCAGCCAACATACACCAAACCACGTGGTTTTTCAGCTCTTTACCGCCACCCTTTGGGCAACTTCTGCTATTGTTGTCTAATGGTTAGCATTGGTCCGGAGCATGCGTGTTTGTACTTTGGATTTTAGTCCAACCGATTTGTGTACACACGATCGGATAATTAGACGGAACACATTTGTTGTCGGACAATTTGAGAGCATGCACAGACAAAATTTGTTGTCGGAAATTCTGACAACAATTGTCCGATGGAGCATACAGACAGACGGATTATCCGACAAAACACATCCGTTGGACAATTGTTGTCGGAATATCTGATCGTGTGTACGGGCCTTTACAATTTTTGGCTCCAGCAGACATTCCAGGCTAACTTTTTTTGGAGGATAATTGATTTTCAACGGAATTTAATTTTTCATCTAGTCAATATTGGAAGAAAAAAGAGCAGAAGGGTGCCTGCAAAGTCTTTCTGATGCATAAACATGCTCTTTCAGGTATAGGCATATACTTGTATGCATGTTGCTGATAATAATAATAATAATAATAATAATAATAATAATAATAATAATAATATTATTATTATTATTATTATTATTATTATTATTATTATCATCAGGAGTGTATTTGCCTTAAAGGGGTTGTAAACCATCAAGGTTTTTCACCTTAATGCATTTAATGCATTAAGGTGAAAAACTTCCTGTGATGCAACAGCCCCATGACTAAGTCACATGCCGAGTGACGTAACACGTGGGGGAGGAGCCTAGTGACGCGATCGACGGACATCCGTTCGCATGAGGAGATCGCTACACTGAGCGGCAAACAAGGCTACATTTGAAGCAGTTTTTCGATCAGGGTTGCGTGAGTGTACCTGCAAACACTGCACATATGTTTCCCTTTGACCCACAGTATTTGCACCATATCTTGTCTCCTTTCTTTTCTTGATCTGTGTCACCCTGAAGCAATAGAGCACCAGCTGGAGCTAACAAGCATTGTGTATACTCCCAGCTTTTACATAGGATTGTTCCTTCTCAGCCCCGGTCTATATACTGATCACTATCTGGAAGGAGGGAGGTGTTTTTGTTCCATCAAGGACATTATATATGCACTCTTGTTTATATATTTTTCGATATATATATATATATATATATATATATATATATATATATATATATATATATATATATATATATATTTTGCATTATATGTTTTGTTTCACAATAATTTTTTCTTCAAATTGCACTTGATTGATACCTTTATGCTATTTGGTATCGTTTGGCACATGTCACATATTGTACTAACGGCAACAAATGTTGGTATTAGCGCATTACTAATATTTTTTCATTCACAGCTCATTAATTGTAATGCGCCTATGCACATGCTCTCTTTTTGGCTCGTCGAGTTTCTGGACAGTTTCCTCGACGAAAATGTACACACGACCGGTTTCCTCGGCAAAAAAAAATTCTCCCAGCAAGTTTCTTGCTGGTTTTTGCCGAGAAACTTGGTCGTGTGTATGAGGCCTTAGGGTCAATGGCAGGGTCGGGGTCAAATTTTAGTATATTTTGGATAGGATTTATTTAAAAAAATAAAAATAAATTTAGTTGTATCTGTGTCAGTTAGTATCACTGTGTTTTAGGTAGGATAAAAATAAAGCAAAATGCACTCTACAAACAACAAATAATATACACATACATCTCACAAAAGTGAGTACACCCCTCACTTTTTGTAAATATTTTATTATATCTTATCATGTGACAACACTGAAGAAATTACACTTTGTTACAATGCTACACTGCCTTGCTAAAGAAACTGAGGGTAAAGGTGATGGATTGGCCAAACATGTCTCCAGACCTAAACCCTATTGAGCATCTGTAGGACATCCTCAAAGGTAGGTGGAGGAGCGCAAGGTTTCTAACAACCACCAGCTCCGTAAGGTCGTCATGGAGGAGTGGAAGAGGACTCAAGTGGCAACCTGTGAAGCTCTGGTGAACTCCATGCCCAAGACAGTTAAGGCAGTGCTGGAAAATAATGGTGGCCACACAAAATATTGACACTTTGGGCCCAATTTGGACATTTTCACTTAGGGATGTACTCACTTTTGTTGCCAGCTCCCGCAGTCGCAAAAAAAAAAACGGGCCCTTTAAGGCTTTCCAAGTACAGCCCTCCGGCTCTCGGATGTCTATTCTCGGAACGCAGCCCCCTTGCATTCCTTGAAAAAGACTGATGGCCGTTTCAGCCAATCAGGTTCCCGGATTCTGGTTATCAGGAAGCTGATTGGCTGAAGCATCACCAAGCGGGACAAGACATCAAGGGAGGACATGGAAGCTTCAGGTAAGTTAATTTTACAGGGAAAGGGGCGACAATGGGCACAGAGAGCGGCAAAGGGGACAGAGAGCGGCAAAGGGCACAGTGGCATCAATAAAAGGGCACAGACAGCACAGTGACAACAATGGGCACAGAGGCGACAAAGTGCACAGCACAGTGACAACAATGGGCACAGAGGCGACAAAGGGCACAGCACAGTGACAACAATGGGCACAGTGGCAACAATTAAAGGGCACAGCACAGTGATATGCACAGTGGCAACAATGGGAACAGTGGTGACAATTAGCACAGTGGCTGCGTTTGATGGCATGGCACAGTGGTGACAGTTAATGGCACAGCGGCTATGTTTAATAGCATGGCACAGTGGTGACAATTGATGGCACAGCGGCTGCGTTTGATGGGATGGCACAGTGGTGACAATTGATGGCACAGTGACGGCGTTTGATGGCATAGTGACTGCGTTTGATGGGATGGCACAGTGGCTGCGTTTAATGGCATGGCACAGTGGTGACAATTGATGGCACAGCGGCTGCGTTTAATGGCATGGCACAGTGGTGACAATTGATGGCACAGCGGCTGCGTTTGATAGGCACAGTGAGGCTGCAATTTTATTTTTATTTTTCATTTGCGCCCCCCCAAAAATTTTAAGCACCAGCCGCCACTGGTTTAAATATTAATGGCTGATTTTGAGGGGACAGCAAATTTTCACTGTTATACAAGCTGTACACTTAATACTTTACATTGTAGCAAAGTGTAATTTCATCAGTGTTGTCCCATGAAAAGATATTAAATAAAATATTAAATAAAATATTTATAAAAATGCTGTGTGATGTATCATGTAATCATCGGGAGCAGGAGAATTTATTTTGGGTTGTTCTTTGGTGATAAATAATGGTAATAGCAAAAAATATACAGATTTTTTTTTTTTTTACTATCTATACTAACTATTATACTAAGGCCTAGTACACACGAGAGGATTTATCCGTGGATACGGTCCACCGGACCGTTTCCGCGGATAAATCCTCTCGAGGATTTCCGCGGATTTGAATCCGATGGAGTGTACTCACCACCGGATCGAAATCCGCACCGAAATCCCATCGCGATGACGTGTCGCGCCGTCACCGCGATGATGACGCGGCGACGTGTGCGACGCTGTCATATAAGGAATTCCACTCATGCGTCGAATCATTACGACGCATGCGGGGGATCCATTCGGACGGATTGATCCGGTGAGTCTGTACAGACCAGCGGATCAATCCGTTGGGATGGATTCAAGCGGATAGATTTTAAAGCATGTCTTCAAATTTTTATCCGCTTGAAATCCATCCCAGGGGATAAAAGTCAGCGGAAACAGACCCGCTGGATTGTACACACCGGGGGATCTATCCGCTGGAGCCGGTCCGCGGATCAATTCCAGCGGATGGATCCTCTTGTGTGTACGGGGCCTTACAGTTTTACTTAATAAACTTTAACTTAACTTTACTGATAAAAAATAAAAGAGGCGATATCCATTACCATTTGCCATCAAAGTCCAATTTGTCCTGAAAAAAAAACAAGGTATAATCCACCTGGATATACAAAGTAGTTGTGATGATATGTACAGTTTTATTAACACATGACAAAGTTGCAAAATTGTGTTCAGGCATTAACATTTGCTTCGCTCTCAGTCACAACGTAGTTACAGGAACAGCTTTTTTCCTAAACGCTGACCATTGTTAGCAATTGCCATTTTAAAATGGTTTGTTTTAAACACCCAAAATGCATTTTTTATTTGCTGGATAGATTTGTATTTCAAGGAAAGCTGAAAATAACAGACCAAGGCCTTGTTCCCATTAGTGGTTGGCAGACAGTAAAAAAAACACATGGTCTAGCCACAGTTGTGTCAGCCGCCATGGCAGGAATTATACCCCCTATCGCTGTCAGTGAGTGTAGCACCAACCTGACCCATTTTAATGGGGCCACTGTGCAAGCACTCATTGAACCCACTGAACATGCTATTGTTGGATTCAAGGGGTTAAAGCCGGAAGTGCAGAGGTAATGCAATGTCTCCTCACCACCCATGAAATGTTTTCTAGAGAGCAATCCAAGGGCAGACTGCTCTTCAGAGGGCAAAGCTAGTGTAAATGAGCATTTACTAGCCGAATCATCATGTAATAAAACTAAAGGTGCAGGGAGGGAAATCAGAAAAACAAAGACCGCAGTGTTATAATGCTGCTGACCGACGGCATTCTATTTGTCCTTTTTTATTTTGCCCATAATTCCACTTTAACTCAAATCCTAATGATCAAAGGGAAATGTGCACAAGTTCAGATGAGGGAAATGATGTTCCTTTTGAGGGTTACCGGTCTTACTATCATGTTCAGTGAATGACTTGCTCGGGTGTAGAGCAGCTGTAATTGCTAATTTAATAGATCAGATAATGGCTGTTTAGAAATCATATAAATGTTCTCTCGTTCCCTAGAGCTGTATCAGGTATGCCCAACTGGGTAAGGGCCTTGAGGTAAACTGAGAACATACGTGTTGCCTAGGTTGAATGAGAATGCCTTAAAGGCGTAACACAATACCTGATAGTACACCTGTGTCCATGTAAAACGTATAAAACTGGCCTCAACAATACCCTTGGCTGTCTGCATTTACCTTTCCACAGAATCCAGCAGAGAATCCTGCAACTCAAAGTGTTTTATTAAAGCGGAGTTCCGCCGAAACAAAAAATATTTAAAGTCGGCAGCTACAAATACTGCAGCTGCTGACTTTTAATATATGGACACTTAGGCCTCGTACACACGATAGGTTAACCAGAGGACAACGGTCTGATGGACCGTTTTCATTGGTCAAAACCGATCGTGTGTGGGCCCCATAGGTTATTTAACCATCGGTTAAAAAAAAAAAAACTTGCTTTAAATTTAACCGATGGATTCCTAACCGATAGGTCAAAACTGATCGTTAGTAGGTACGACGATCGGTTAAAAATCAAGGCATGCTCAGAATCAAGTCGACGCATGCTTGGAAGCATTGAACTTCATTATTTTCAGCACGTTGTTGTGTTTTAGGTCACTGTGTTCTGACACGATCGGTTATTTAACCGATGGTGTGTGGGCGCTACAGACCATCAGTCAGCTTCATCGGTTAACTGATGACAACGGTCCTCCAGACCATTCTCATCTGATGGACTGATCGTGTGTACGAGGCTTTACTTGTCCTGGGCTCCCGCGATGTCGGCAATTGAAGCCGATCTTTTCCTCGGCTCTCGGGTGGAGGCGCCGCCATCTTTGGTAAGGGAATCAGGAAGGGAAGCCTTGCGGCTTCACTTCCTGGTTCCCTTCTGAGCATGCGCGAGTCGCGCTGCGCGATCCCACTGGTCCCTGCTGTTTTCTGGGACCTGCGTGTCTCCCAGAAGACAGCGGGGGGACGGAGTAGGCGCCGGACATGGCGTAAGTCACTGTGGTGATCTATGCCCAGAAGTGGGAGCAAATACCTAGATTACTCAGGTATCTGATTCCCCCCCCCCCCCTGAAAGTTGCCAAATGTGACACCGGAAAGGGGGAGAATTCCAAAAAGCGGAAGTTCCATTTTTGGGGGGAACTCCGCTTTAAGGAAATCTCAACCTTTGCTGATAAATCTATCCTGTCCTCTGACACCCTCCCTATTGGTCTATGAGACCACCCCTCAAGCTCAAGAATCATTGAAAGTTCACAGAAAATGGAATGGAATTCTCCTCACCAGTTTTCCCTGTAAAAATCTAGAGCTGCATATTACAGCACATTCAGAGTCCCAAAGATGTTGTGCAAATAAACAGACAGACGCCAAAGGAAATGATTATGGTTTTTTAGGCGGTATGTACCTTGAAGTGATCATGTGGCCAGGTTATGGGCATTCAGGTATGTATACATTCTTAAAATGCAGTGAAAATGTTTTAAAACAAGCCCTATCTGATTTCTGTAGCTTCAGGCTTCGTGGAACACTCAAGGTCCACAGCAGATGCGCTAAAGTTGTTCAAGTCATTCTCTCAACAGCTCACATAACCCTGTTTGGCATCCTTACAGCCTTCTATTAACATATAAAAAATCTCCGGGCATATGCGTGCACACAGTAGACATGTGCACACTGAAATATTTTGTTTCTGAATTTTGTTTTCATCCGAAAAATACATTTATTTAGTTACTCCCAAATTTTTTTTTTTTTTTATTTAGTTTTGTTAAAAAATGCATTCGTCCGAAAATCCGAATTAAGGTAAAATCTGTCAATTGAAGGCTTATGGTGTCCGTCGAAAGTTCGAAGAAGATTCGACAAAGCAGCTAAACTGTACGACGCCGCAATCGTACATCTCCGGTTGAATCCTCCTCCCACAAGCCATAGTATAATTCTAATGTTGTATGACTAGTAATAATTATATTTATTAATTATTATTATTACTAGTCAACCAACATTAGAATTCTTCTATAGCAGGGGTCTCAAACTCAAATTACCTGAGGGCCACAAGACAAGTTTTCATATGCCATGGGGGGCCGCATGCAAACTTTCAAACTTCAAAAACAACAGTACTGGTGTCAGCGAACATATTATTAACCCCCAGCACTGGTGTCAGCGAGCGCATTATTCCCACCAGCACTGGTGTCAGCGAGCGCATTATTACCACCAGCACTGGTGTAAGTCAGGGTTTGACAAATTTGCTTGAAATCTAGGAGCCAGCTAAAAAAGTTAGGAGCCAGAAAACGCACCCCGTCCCGACGAGCTTACGCGCAGAAGCGAACACATACGCGAGCAGCGCCCGCATATGTAAACGGTGTTCAAACCACACATGTGAGGTATCGCCGCGATTGGCAGAGCGAGAGCAATAATTCTAGCACTAGACCTCCTCTGTAACTTAAAACATGCAACCTGTAGATTTTTTTAAACGTTGCCTATGAAGATTTTAAAGGGTAAAAAAGTTTGTCGGCATTCCACAAGCGGACGCAATTTTGAAGCGTGACATATTGGGTATGAATTTACTCGGCGTAACATTATCTTTCATAATATTAAAAAAAATGGGGATAACTTTACTGTTGTCTTATTTTTTAATTAAAAAAAGTGTAATTTTTTTCCCAAAAAAGTGCGCTTGTAAGACCGCTGCGCAAATACGGCGTAACAGAAAGTATTGCAACGATCGCCATTTTATTCTCTAGGGTGTTAGGATAAAAAATATATATAATGTTTGGGGGTTCTAATTAGAGGGAAGAAGATGGCAGTGAAAATAGTGTAAAATGACATTAGAATTGCTGTTTAACTTGTAATGCTTAACTTGTAATACCAACGGCCACCACCAGATGGCGCCAGCTCACATCTGGTGGTAATAACTTGTAATACCAACGGCTCACCACCAGATGGCGCCAGTTAAAAAAAAATAATAATAAATAAATAAAAACATGTTTTTTTTTCCTCTTAGCTCCCCCCACTTCCGCCCTGCCCGCGGGCCATTTATAACTGGTCCGCGGGCCGGTACTTTGAGACCACTGTTCTATAGCCTATGGGCAGAGCATTTGACCATAAATGTCCGCTCCTGGCAACTGCTTCCTCGAATCTTCATGTCAAATCTTTTCTCTCTATGTAGAATAATCTTGGACTAATAGAGTTAGGTTAGGCACATTCAACCACAGGTTTGATAGACACAGATCGCTATTGTCATCGTCATGTCGAATCCTCTATCTATATATCGAACTGTTGTCACAACGAAATGAAAATAAAGCATGTTTTATGTCAGATCTTTCAGATTTCGGATTCTGCATGTTCGTTATGGTTGGTTAAAACGAACGTGAAAATCCAAGAAATTCAGACAAAAATGCATTCAGATGAAAACGAAGGCACATGTCTAGCCCACAGGGTGTGTCGTCTGTGCCCAGGCACACCCTAATCACCCCATTAGTGTTATCGCTCTGTGTAGCAACAGGAACATGGGAAAGATCTCCCTCCTACCGGTTTTGCCATAAGAGAAGTGTTTATTCTCTTCTCTTTCACTGTGCCAGCAGGGAGATCAATGTGTTGGGGTCATATATATGTAGATACATACACATGTATGTGTGTTTGAGCTTAAGGGTGCATACCCTAATGCATTAGGCTGCTCACACCTATGCCTCCAGGAGAAAAAAGAAGAGTGAGCTGCAGAGAGAACAACTTAAAGCGTTTGTTAACCCCCCCCCAAAATAAATATTTGATCCTGCTCCTTTAAAGCATGTTATATGACACAGTGCTTGTCTTGTGTCATTTTCCCCCCTGTAACACCTAAAAAACCTGGCTGATCCTTCCAGGTTCTCTCCATCCCTCTGTAAACTGACCACACTGTATCATGGCTGCTGAGCCCTGACACGGTGGTCAGTTTACATGCCTCTGTCATCAGCAGCCTGCTATCTGCTCTCCTCTCTGCTCCCCACCCTCTCTGTTTTGTGTGTGAGCCGCTCCTCCCCCCTCCTGCTGCTCTCATAACACTAACCTGTATACACCATCAGCACTGCCTCCTATTGCAGTGTCCCCCTCTTTGAATGATTTATAAATATATATATATATATGCTTTAAATACCTAATTTAAGAGCCGAGATTGCAATCACATGACCAGCCAGCTCCCTCCTCCTCTCCTTCCCTCCAGACTGACATCAGCAGAGGAATCTCAGCGCCGCTCGCTGCATCTCTGAGATGAGGAAAGGACAAAGCTGGCCAGTCATGTGATCGCAATCTCGGCAGTGAAATTAGATATTTGCAGCATTTTTTTTTATAATTCACACACAGAGGGGGACACTGCAATAGGAAGCAGTGATGATGGTGTATGCAGGTTAGAGTGGCTTAACAACCACTTTAAGCAACTTCAGTGCTTTTGCTGTGAACTTTGAGGATGAATTGCTCCACAGTGTCTGCGGCTACAAAGTTCACAGTTGACAATTTATTCATTTCATTTTTGTTTTCTGTGGGGATTTTTTTGTGTTTTTTTACTCTTACATTTACTCTTTACATTTTTACATGTGTAACATTTGGATATGTTTTTCAGATTCTTTTACAAACAATTGGTTAAATAATGAGTTTGATATGAGAGACAAGTGAGTTCATTATTTAACCACTTATAATTGTTTCTCATTAGTTACACATGGTTAATTTTGAATTGCAGGCTAGGATACATCTAGGCCAGTATAACATGTACTGTATGTATATAAAGCTGTGTGTTAGCTTATATTTCCAGCTATGATTAAGCACCGAAAAAGGGCTATTGTGCTTTTTGAGCTCTCATTTTTCTGCCTGGAAATTCCCCTCCATGTTAGCCAATGTGTCGATGCACACTATGGCCTAGATTCACGTACGGCCGCTCTACGTTGCGCGGGCGTAGCGTATCATATTTACGCTATGCCGCCGCAACTTAGAGAGGCAAGTGCTGTATTCACAAAGCACTTGCGGCGGCGTAGCGTAAATGGGCTGGCGTAAGCACGCGTAATTCAAAGTAGGCTGGTAGGGGGCGTGTTGTATTTAAATGAGGCTTGACCTCATGTAGATGCATGGCCGAACGAACGGCGCATGCGCGCGCATGCTCAGTATCACGTCGTATTTACGCCCAAAGATACGTCGGCTCAATGCCTGTGACGTGAACGTAACTTACGCACAGCCCTATTTGCGTACGACTTACGCAAACGACGTAAAAAGATACGCTTGTTCTGACGTCCATACTTTGCATGGGCTGCGCCACCTAGAGACATGCTTTATCTTTACGCCGGCGTATGTCATACGTAAACGGCGTAACTAATTGCGACGGGCGTACGTACGTACGTACGTTCGTGAATCGGCGTATCTTGCTCATTTACATATTCGACGCGGAAATCAAGGAAGCGCCACCTAGCGGCCAGCGTTATTATTGCAACCCAAGATACGACGGCGTAGGAGACTTACGCCGCTTGTATCTTGGCCAAATCTATGCGTAACTGATTCTATGAATCAGGCGCATAGATACGACGGCGGCCATTTGGAATTACGCCAGAATCTCCAGATACGCCGTCGTAAGTCTTTGTGAATCTGGGCCTATGGCTTTTTCAAGAGTTTACAGGCATATGCTATTACGTGCAGAAAAAAACCCCACCAAATTTCATTTTTTAGAGCTTTCAAGCAGAAAAGACGCCTAAGTGCCTAAAAACTCGCAAAATCACACAAAAAAAAGCACGAGAGAGCATAAAGAAGCATGAAAAAGTTCAAAGAAGCTCAAAAACACACCAAAAAAATGGAAAAAATAGCATGGGGAGGGTTTGTGAAAAGAAAACGTATGCTCAAAAAAGCTCAATAAAAACATGCAAAAGAGCCCAAAAAAGTACAAGCTTCTTCAAGCTGAAATAAAAGCTCAAGTGCCTTTTTTTGTATGTATATATAGCTATGTGTTAGATTATATTTTCAGCTATGATTAAGCTCCAAGAATAGTGTGAAACGTGTTAGCTGTATTGTTAACTGTATCTTATCCCTCGCTTGCTGTTTGGACTCTCATTTTATATGCTTTTTTTGGATTCAAATAAAGGTGATTTTATTGGAGTGAGGCTATCCAGACATCTTTACTTTACCTCACAGTTCACAGTGACCGGACTTTATTACAGGGGCAATGCTTCAAGCTGGATTCCTGCACAGATCTGGAAGAAATGCACAAATCACCAAGATTCAAGCAAGGCTCGGTTCACACTAGCCAGAGTCCAAAGTCGCGTGACTTTCATTGCACCTTTGGAGTCCGGCATTGATACGACTTTGGTGTGACTTTTTATACTCCGTGGCATCAAAGCCGGACCAAAGTAGTACAGAAACCTTCTCTAAAGTCAGACAGACTTGTGTAATATATATATATTTTTTCACAATCAAAGGTTTTATTGAAGCTTATTACAATAACAAGTAATACAAATGTAATAGAGAAAGTCATACATCCATGGCTAATCCGTTGTTACAGTAATGTGTAATATTAGTTAAGACAACTCTCATTGGGAAACATTGAATTCCACATGTCATTCGACTTGGGGGTCAGAGCCTATGTCCCATCAGTGGGAACCAAGCCTAGCAATGCACATGGCTCTTGTATTTTGACATTTGCCTATCCCAGAGTTCAGCGTTAAATAAATATAATAAAAAATATTTAGAGGAACAGTTATAAGTTACTCTTCTCTTATTGCTTAGAGCAGGCATTTACATTTTTTTTAGGTTAACATTTTTCATCTAAGCCCTTCCATCAGGCTATTAAAAATAATCAAATATAGGAATCCAAAATTGGCACTAATAAATATTTCAGACAATGTACAAGTTTATTATCTAGATTTAAGTACATACGATATAAAGATGACTTAGTACCCTTAGACTATCTCAAACAGTCACTGTATAAAATTGGAAATTTTTAAAAGGAAGGTTAAGATTAAATTAGTTCTTTATGGTTTTCAATAAGATAAGACACCTTCATATTTTATATTGTTGTAAAAAATCATCGAATAACTCCTATACATTAAATATTACCACTAGCACAATAAGAGGAAAATGACCAAAAAGCATAAATTCTGTTTTATGGGTTAATGCTCTTATTTTCCATCCACTTTAACTCACTGGATCTCTTTTCCAGTGTAAAGAAATACGCTGGCAATTTGACTTTCCTCTACCCCATAATCATTTGTTCTTTTGTGTGCTTGTCAAATATACAGCAAGAGTTGGAGGAATATTTCTTAGATTTTCTTAATTCATGTTTAAACTGCTAGCCTATGTATGTGTGGTGTGATGTTAAAAAAAAAAAATACTGGTGCAAATCAGAAAGTTTTCAGTCCATATACAAATCTGATGCATGTGAAATCTAAAGATCTGCAACCTTATGCTTGAGCATATGCACAAAATGGGGCTGACCAGGTACACTGTCAAAGGTTGTCCAATAATTCATCCCTCCTTCTTACCTTTTTTGTTGCACAATGAAACATCAGAGTACAGTAAAACCTTGGATTGAGCATAATTCGTTACAGAAACATGCTTGTAATCCAAACCACTTGAATATCAAAGCAAATTTTCCCATAGGAAATAATGGGAACTCAGATGATTCGTTCCACAACCATGGGTGGAGCGAGAGTTGCTGACGTCACCACGCCCCCAGTTGTTCGGTCTGAGCCGAGGCTGGTTTGTTTGTTTGCATACGCTTCCTATGTACTTTATCACTTGTGAAGCTTTTTAGATGTCAGTCCTTTTCCTTTGAATGGAATAAAGAGAAACACATTTTTAATCAATACTGCACTATGAAACGCTTTTTCTCCTTCTTACCTACACGTTCCCACAATGCTGTTTGAGGCTGGTCCATCCCGGGATTAATTGATAGGAGACTACGGAAGTTTTCCTTTGGATTTAAAACAGAGGAGTGGACCAGGAGTAACCGCTTGGAATCAACCGCGGACATCTGTGTCTCTGAGCCTATCTGATCCCTGCAGGGATCCAACGGCCCACTTATTTCCTTTATTCGTGGGAAGTTTGTATGAAGTTATCTGCATCCATTCAGTCATCAGACAGAAGATTAAGACCCTGTATGAGTCACTGCACTGATATGACTTCATAAGGACATTTTCCTAGTTTAAAGCGGGAGTTCACCCAATTCGTTTTTTTTTCTCTTTTCCCTTTAGATGCATGCTCGTTTTGTCTAGGGGAATCGGCTAGTTGTTTTAAAATATGATCCGTACTTACCGTTTACGAGATGCATCTTCTCCGTCGCTTCCGGGTATGGGTCTTCGGGAGCGGGCGTTCCTTCTTGATTGACAGTCTTCCGAGAGGCTTCCGACGGTCGCATCCATCGCGTCACTCGTAGCCGAAAGAAGCCGAACGTCGGTGCGGCTCTATACTGCACCTGCGCACTGACGTTCGGCTTCTTTCGGAAAATCGTGACGCGATGGATGCGACCGTCGGAAGCCTCTCGGAAGACTGTCAATCAAGAAGGAACGCCCAGTACCAGCCCATACCCGGAAGCGGCGGAGAAGATGCATCTTGTAAATGGTAAGTACGGATCATATTTTAAAACAACTAGCCGATTCCCATAGACAAAACGAGCATTCACCGAAGGGGAAAATGTGTTCTCTATGGGTGAACCTCCGCTTTAGGCACTTACCTATTGTTGCACAGCAAAAATGACATTTTAAATGTATCCCATCATTCACTTATTCTCCGTTGTGTATATGAATTTGTCACATGCAATTTTTATTGCTCTATTTAGTTGCGCACTTTCTTTCACTTTTACACATATGCTTCAAGCCTGATATTAGTTTTTTTTTTAATTAGGTGCGGCACCTTCATTTATTGTTATTTATTTAATTTCACGTTTGCCACTGTGCACTTTGGGCCAGATCCACGAAGACTTACGACGGGCGTATCAGTAGATACGCCGTCGTAAGTCCGAATCCCCGCCGTCACAACTTTAAGCGTATTCTCAAACTGAGATACGCTTAAATGTTGCTAAGATGCGGCCGGCGTAAGTCTCCTACGCCGTCGTATCTTAACTGCATATTTACGCTGGCCGCTAGGTGGCGTTTCCGTCAATTTCCGCGTCGAGTATGCAAATTAGCTAGAGCCGGCTATCCAGGAACGTACGTCCGGCTGGCGCATTTTTTTACGTAGTTTCCGTAAGGCTTTTTTTCAGCGTATAGTTACCCCTGCTATATGAGGCGTATCCTATGTTAAGTATGGACGTCGTTCCCGCGTCGAATTTTGAAAATGTTACGTCGTTTGCGTAAGTTGTTCGCGAATAGGGCTTTGCGTAGAATGACATTCACGTCGTAAACATTGGCTTGTTGCGGGTTAATTTCGAGCATGTGCACTGGGATACCCCCATGGACGGCGCATGCGCCATTCAAAAAAAACGTCAATCACGTCGGGTCACATAACATTTTCATAAAACACGCCCCCCTGTTCCACATTTGAATTAGGCGGGCCTATTTACGTTACGCCGCCGCAACTTACGGAGCAAGTGCTTTGAGAATACTGCACTTGCCCATCTAAGTTGCGGAGGCTTAACGTAAATAGGATACGTTACGCCCGCTCAAAGATGCGCCGATCTACGTGGATCTGGCCCTTTGTTTTTATAGGGATAGCGCGGATTGTCCACGCCATACAGTAAGCAGTAATGGTATTCTGTAATTTCTAGCAACCAATTGCAATCACTGCCTGATCTGATACATTAAACTGATTTTGAGTCTAGCTGCTATTTATTCTATGTCTCAGAGGAGGTGGAGAGCAAAATTGGGGGACCCAGGAACATTTTTACCCAGGGTCCAATCAATGTTAAAGATGGCCCTGGGCATGACCATTAACCTAATTGCTAATAATGCCTCTAACACTTTTGGAGCATTATTGCCTTATCCAATACTGCAAGACAACCAGTCCGTACCAGACATATCCCATTTCCAATCACTAATCAATTGTGCGATAGACTCACGGTAATATGGTCACCCAATATGGATAATGATAACCAAGAGATGCTCATTTCACACCTCTGGGAACCTTTAGTCACACTACCTGCTGGTTTCAATCTCAATGTGTTATTTAAGACGAGGTTTAGTTACCCCATCAAATAAAATAATTATACAAGAAGAAATCAAAACATCATTCTTACGTTAGTTGCTTATCTACATCTCTAAAATGACAAGGGGAAACAAAATAGTAAAAAGTGATGGGGACATGAGTAGTATGATACAATGATATATCTATATGAATATAGATTGTAGAAGCGAGAAAGCAAGTAAACGCGTGGAAACATGTTCCTTAATTGGATGATTCCTTTAAATGTCCTACTTTATAAAGAAAAAATTATGATAGGGTTGTAGCACTTAAAGCGGTGGTTCCCCTAAAAATAAACTTTTGACATTGCATTTGCTACATTAATTACAATTAGAATCGGCTGGTTTTATTGAAAAAATACCTCCGTACGTAGCGTTTGCTATATTCGTTCCCACCGCCACTTCCGGGTACGATGCTGGTGGTGGGCGTTCCTAATTGATGGACAGGCATCCGACTGACGCATCCATCGCGTCACGAGATGCCGAAAGAAGCCGAAAGTCGGTGCGGCTCTATACGGCGCATGCGTACCGACGTTCGGCTTCTTTCGGCATCTCATGATGCGATGGATGCGTCGGTCGGATGCCTGTCCATCAATTAGGAACGCCCACCGCCAGCATCGTACCCGGAAGTGGCGGTGGGAACGAATATAGCAAACGCTACGTACGGAGGTATTTTTTCAATAAAACCAGCCGATTCTAATTGTAATTAATGTAGCAAATGCAATGTCAAAAGTTTATTTTTAGGGGAACCACCCCTTTAAATCCTTTTATAGAATCACAATATCATCAAAGCATGTTACAAAATGTTTTTTTTTTTTTATATCATGATTTAATAAAAAGAAGAATCAAGTCGACACATGCTCGGAAGCATTGAACTTCATTTTTCTCGGCTCGTCGTAGTGTTGTACGTCACCGCGTTTTGGACGGAATTCAGTCAGAAAAATCCATTTATTCAGACGGAAATTCCGATCGTGTGTACAGGGCATTAGGGAGATTTCTGTTTTGGTGCAAACTGGATGAGAATGTGCCGTAAACCTACAGTGATATGTCTATCTATCTATCTATCTATCTATCTATCTATCAATCTATCTATCATATGTGGGCCAGATTCAGGTACGAGTGTGCATGGTCGTATCTATGCGCCTGATTCTTAGAATCAGTTACGCATAGATTTCCCTAAGATCCGACCAGCGTAAGTCTCTTATGCCGTTGTATCTTAGTTGCATATTTACGCTGGACGCTAGGTGGCGCTTCCGTATATTTACACGTAGAATATGTAAATTAGGTAGATACCAGAGGTGATTCAGTTCGCATGTGTAGCGCTATATATATAATTTTTTTTACGCCGATTCAGAAACGTACGTGCGCCCGGCGCATTTGTTTACGTAAGGCTTTTTCCGGCGTATAGTTACCCCTGCTATATGAGGCGTAGCCAATGTTAAGTATGGGCGTTGGGCCAGCGTCAAATTTTTTACGTTTTATGTCGTTTGCGTAAGTCGTTCGCGAATAGGGTTTTGCGTAAGTTACGTTCACGTCAAAAGCATTGACTATTTGCGGCGTAATTTGGAGCATGCGCACTGGGATACTTTCACGGACGGCGCATTCGTCGTTCGTTAAAAACGTCAAAGACGTGAGGTCACGATTAGTTAGCATACAACACGCCCCCTACCAGACAGTTTTTAATTAGGCGGGCTTACGCCGGCCCATATAAGATACGCCACCGTAACTTCGGGCGTAAATTGTTTCTGAATACGGGACTTGCCTGTCAAAGTTACGGCCGCGTATCGTATATGAGATACGCTACGCCAGCCTAAAGATAGGCATTTGGGCCCAGATTCACAGCGGAGATACGACGGAGTATCTCAGATACTCCGTCGTATCTCTCAGAGTATCTATGCGACTGATTCATGGATGGTGTAATTGTTTTACACTGTCGGATCTTAGGATGCAGTACCGCGGCCGCCATTGGGGGGGGTTTGCATCGTAAACCAGCGTTGGGTATGCAAATTAGCAGTTACGGCGATCCACGACGGATTTTCGCGTTCGCTACGTCGCCGCTAGTCTAGTTTCCCGTCGCAAAGTTAGTCGTCGTTTTTGGTGCCTTAACTTTACACAGCACACGTATGTGCTGTATAAAGTATGGCCGTCGTTCCCGCGTCGAATTTTAAAATTTCACGTCGTTTGCGTAAGACGTCCGGGAATACGGAAGTACGCTACGCACGTCGCCGATCGAAAAAATGACGTCAGTTCGCGCAAAGCAGGGCAGGAATTTCGAAACGGAGCATGCGCGGTAGGTCCGGCGCGGGAGCGCGCCTAATTTAAATGGCACACGCCCCTTTAAATTACGCGGGCTTACGCAGGAGGCCGCCGGCGTAATTTTTCACGCAAGTGCTTGGTGAATCAGGCACTTGCGATGAAAAATTGCGGCGGTGTAACGTATCTACGATACGTTACGCCGCCGCGATTCTACCTGAATCTGGCCCTTGTATCTGAATCCGACCCTGTATGTATATATATGTATATGTAGATAGATATATGTATATGTAGATAGATAGAGATATGTATATGTAGATAGATAGAGATATGTATATGTAGATAGATAGAGATATGTATATGTAGATAGATAGAGATATGTATATGTAGATAGATAGAGATATGTATATGTAGATAGATAGAGATATGTATATGTAGATAGATAGAGATATGTATATGTAGATAGATAGATAGATAGATAGATAGATAGATAGATAGATAGATAGATAGATAGATAGATAGATAGATAGATAGATAGATAGATAGATAGATAGATAGATAGACATAAAATATAAATTAAATATATACATAAAATATAAATATATACATAAAATGATATGCTGTATGTTTAATCGATATCGTTTCATACAAAAATAAACAATTTTTACATTTATTTTTGCTTTTAATCCAGATTTTCAGCTCCATCAAGAAGCCCAACAGCACCTGGAGCTAACATTAAAAAAAAAGTGTACTCAATTTACACAGAGAAATAAATACCTTTTTTTTTGCCAGCAGGTCCTATATAATCACTGAACAAAACTAGGGGAGAGATTTTTTTTTGATGTCTATTCTAAGCAGCCGCGACCCTGAATTTTCTGGAGAAAATAACACCATTACCTAAAGATGTCTTGTACCGGGATCTCAAGCAAGCGTCACAATTTCCTTTGTTGTTTACTAAAAAGCTAATATTTTGGCTCCTGTGTCACACCTTAGCATATTGCTTAGATATATTTGTGCACCGAGATTGTGTTCTATTCCCCCCGCTCAACAAAGACAGAGCAGAGCGAAGCTCTCTGAGGATTCCACCTGCATGGAGAAGAAAGCATTTTCACAGTGGCAGGTATCTCAAGTTCAAATGATACTGAGACTGGAGGAGAATTGGAACTTAGTAGAACAGCAGCCGAGTGGGTGAGAATGAATCAGATATGAAAATGTCTCAAGCAATAAATTAACACACAGCATGGGGGTGATAGCTTAATCCTGTCTAGTCCAAACAGTACCTGACACCCATTATTGTTATGGTAGGTAAGCTCATTGTAACAGTACTAGAGCGAAAATGATCATCCCCCAGTGGTTTAAAGCTAGGCTGTAGGTTTGATAATGTGATTCTATAGAATAAAAAAGGAAGGAATTACACAGGTAGACTGAATATAGGTCAATCAAAGCAATTCACTTTTTTTTTTCTCTGAGAGGTTCTCACGGTAAAAATAGCACAGGATACAGAAACGTCATTGTATCAGAAATAAGTATAGGTGACCTTTCAAGTTGACCTATCGTCAAACTGACTTGGGTTCTCCAGTTATAATAAATTGCAGGTTGATTAAAACAAGAAAAATTGTAATCTAACATGTACTGTGAAATCACAACTAAAGGGAAAACCTTTTTCAGATTTGAAGTGGTAAAGGATTAGAACCACTGTCAGGTTTATTGCTATCTGTGTCCCCATTTGGGAGATGTATTTTTCCATATTGTCCTGATCACCATTGTCACCTGGAATGAAAGTGGCATTGAATCCAAAATTGTAAGCTGCCACTAGAACAGGAATGGAGGGGAAATCTTCCAAAGGGGGCACTTCCATGATAACTCTGTAAGTGGGAATGTCTCTCACATAGGGGCAGATCCACAGAGCAAGTACGCCGGCGTATCTACTAATACGCTGGCGTACTTTCAAATTTCCCGCGTCGTATCTTTAGTTTGAATCCTCAAACCAAGATACGACGGCCTCTGGGTTCGATCCGACAGGCGTACGGTTTCGTACGCCTTCGGATCATAGATGCAATACTTCGGCGCCCGCTGGGTGGAGTTTTCGTCATTTTCCGCGTCGGGTATGCAAATTAGGGATTTACGACGATCCACGAACGTACGCGCGGCCGTCGCATTTTCTAACGTCGTCTGTAGTCGGCTTTTTTCCGGCGTATAGTTAAAGCTGGTATTTTGCGGCGTATAGATAGACTTGCCATGTTAAGTATGGCCGTCGTTCCCGTGTCGAAATTTGATTTTTTTTTTTTGCGTAAGTCGTCGGTGAATAGGGATGGACGACGCATGCGCAGTTCATTCAGCACGGAGACGCGCTTCATTTAAATTAAACCCGCCCCCTACCCGCCGATTTGAATTCCGCCGCCAGAAATACACTACGCCGCCGTAACTTACGGCGCAAACTCGCTGAAGATTCGAATATACGCCAGGTAAGGTACGGCGGCGTAGTGCATCTCTGATACGCTGCGCCGATCCAAATGATCCAAATGTATGTGGATTTGGCCCATAGTCTACAATACAGATATGGATGCCAATAAATAAATAAATTTAATTAATTTTAATCCTCACCTACTCTAGTTAAAATAAAAAAGTTTTGGATTTAGACATAGATTAAAGTAGAACATATTTTCCTTAGTTAAAAAAAAAACTATAGAAGGGTTATAGTGCGTGGGATTGCCTTTTGGGATTTTTTCTTTACTTATAATAATGATTATGTTAGTTGTCAAAAAAGGAGATCCCTCCATTGATGATGACCAGTGGCGGCCCATCCATACAGGGCTCAGGGGCGCCTCTCCCCCCTAATCCATGCACCTGTCCCCTAATCTACATAATCTACATGCAGGGCGCCAGACGCATGGATTTATACAGGTTTTTTTTATTTGAAGCATGTGGTTAGAGCCTGAGGGTCTAATTGGCTTCAAAAAAGGGTGGGCTCAGGGCGTAGAGCACTGTGCCTTGAGCCCACCCATTAGTGTGACAATAGAGAATTAATATTCACCATTGTCTTCCTGATTCTCCTCCCAGCCAATCAGGAATCTGGTCCCTCGGGGGGGGGGGGGGGTTGGGACTGATCTTCAACTTCAACTTCACATGGGGAGGGGGGTGTGGGAATCGCTGCCTTCCCATCTATCTCCCACAGGAGGGGTGCGTTGGTTTGCCGCCCCCTTCCCCAAAATATTGAGCACCAGCCGCCACTGAAGATGACATATACAGCAATAAAAAAAAAAATTCCAAAGCACTGTCAGGTTTACATTGTTGTTCCTGTAGGAATAGCTCTCCTCACTTCCTGTATATGGCTATACAGTAGGTGGCAGAGGCAACTTTTTTTCTGAACAATTATTGGCCCTTGATATGAGGTAAGTCACATTCTTCTTCTTATTATTATTATTATTATTATTATTAGTATACAGGATTTATAAAGTGCCAATAGTTTGCACAGCACTTTACAATGTTAGGGTAGACAGTAGAGTTACAATACAATTGTGGTGCGCAAACTGTTGGCGCTATATAAATCCTGTATAATAATAATAATAATAATAATACTCGTTAGAGCTTACATATTACCACAGTTTTCTAAGCAAGGTTAGGCCATGAAAATAAGTAAATGTCCTGTGTAAAGAAAAGGATCCTAACACAATGTTGTTACTTAAAGTGGAGCTCCACCCAAAAAGGGAAGCTCTGTTTGTCTGCCTCCTCCCCCCCTCTGCTGCCAAATTTAGAACCTTTTGGGGGAGCTGGTACCTGGTTTTGACAGGTATCCGCTCCCACTTCCAGCTTAGTTTGCCGCAGTGAACTAAGCCAGAATTCGCCCATCCATCCCCCGTAGCTGGCCCGTTCACAAAGTACAGCGCATGAGCATTAGGAAACTAGACATGTGCATCCGAAATCTGAAAGATCCAACATAAAAAAATGTTTTATTTTTGTTTTTGTTGCTACAACAGTTCCATATAGATAGGAGATTCGACATGACGCTGATAATAGCAATCTGTGTCTATCAAACCTGTGGTCGAATGTGCCTAACCTTAACTCTATTAGTCCAAGATTATTCTACATAGAGAGGAAAGATTCAACATTATAGAGACAGTGTTGGGGTAGACCATTCGACATGAACGATGAAGATTAGACGAAGCAGCGAAAAACATACAAATGTTGAGTCTGTCATTGAAGGCTTATGGTGTCTGTCGAAAGTTCTAAGAAGATTCGACAAGCAGCTAAACTGTACGACGTGGCAATCATACATTTCCGGTCAAATGCTCGGCCCATAGACTATAGAAGAATTTGAATGTTGGTTGACTAGTAATAATAATTTATAAATATAATTATTACTAGTGTCATACAACATTATTATTTTATTATTATTATACAGGATTTATATAGCGCCAACAGTTTACGCAGCGCTTTACAACATCAGGGAAGACATTATAGTTACAATACAATTTAATACAGGAATGATCAGAGGGCCCTGCTCGTTAGAGCTCACAATCTAGAAGGGAGGGTGAAGTGGATCAGAGGGTAGTAGATGTGGGGGGTGATCAGGTGGGCAAAGTTAAAATACAGTTGTTAGGTGTGGGTAGGATAGGCTTCTCTGAAGAGGAGGGTTTTCAGGGATCCTCGAAAAGCTAAAAGAGAAGGAGATAGACGGATAGTTTGGGGTAAGGAGTTCCATAGGCTTGGAGAGGCTCTGGAAAAGTCCTGTAGACGAGCATGGGAGGAGGTGATGAGAGAGCTAGAGAGCAGGAGGTCTTGAGAAGAACGAAGAGAGCGATTTGGTTGGTATTTGGAGACTAGGTCAGTGATGTAGCAGGGGGCAGAATTGTGGATGGCTTTGAAGGTCATAGTTAGTATTTTGAATTTAATTCGTTGGGCAAGCGGAAGCCAGTGGAGGGATTGACATAGAGGAGTAGCAGAGACAGAGCGGTTGGTAAGGTGGATAACTCTGGCTGCAGCATTCATGATGGATTGAAGGGGGGTTAGAGTATGCAGCGGTAAGCCAATGAGAAGGGAATTGCAGTAATCAAGGCGAGAGATGACCAGGGAGTGAATTAAGAGCTTTGTGGCGTCATTGGTTAGAAAGGGGCGTATTTTGGAGATGTTGCGAAGGCTGAGGCGGCAAGATTTGGACAGTGATTGAACATGAGGCTTAAAGGACAGTTCAGAGTCCAGGACTACTCCTAGGACCTTGACATGTGGGGATGGGCTGATAGTTGTGCCATCAATTTTGACAGAAAGATCAGGGGAAGAGGCACGTGGGGGAGGAAAAATGATAAGTTCGGTTTTGGATAGGTTGAGTTTGAGGAAGTGACGTGACATCCAAAGTGATATATCTGATAGTAAATTAGTGATACGTGAGGAAAATGAAGGAGTGAGTTGAGGGGCAGAGAAATAGATTTGAGTGTCATCAGCGTAAAGATGGTATTGGAAGCCGTGGGAGGCTATCAGCTGACCCAGGAAGGAGGTGTAGATTGAAAATAGGAGGGGTCCAAGAACAGAACCTTGGGGGACCCCAACAGAGAATGGTAGAGGAGGGGAGGAAGTAGAGTTGTAAGTAACGCTGAAGGTGCGGTTGGATAAGTAGGTAGAGAACCAGCGAAGAGTAAAGTCACAGAGACCAAAGGTGTGGAGTTTTTTGAGGAGGAGTGGGTGGTCAACCGTGTCGAAGGCGGCAGAGAGGTCCAGGAGTAGGAGCACAGAATAGTGTCCCTTAGTTTTGGCCGTTAGTATATCGTTTGTTAGTTTTAGGAGAGCAGTTTCTGTGGAATGTTGAGGACGAAATCCAGACTGAAGGGGATCAAGAAGGTTATTGTCAGCAAGGTGTATGCTCAGTTGGTTGTAGACTAGACGTTCAAGGAGTTTGGATAAAAAGGGGAGCAAGGAGATGGGGCGTAGGTTGTCTAGATTGGATGGGTCCAGTGAGGGCTTTTTAAGTATGGGGCTGACTAGTGCATGTTTCAAAGAGTTAGGGAAGATGCCAGAAGAGAGGGAGAGATTGAAGATGTGGGTAAGAGAGTGTAGAATAGAGCAAGAGGGTGAACGTAGCATTTGTGAGGGAACAGGCACATTATTTATTATTATATAATTATTAGACACATTAGAATTCTTCAACAGCTTGTAGGCAGAACATTCGACCGGAAATACATCATACAGTTTAGCTGCTCCTTCGAAACCTTCTTAGAACATTCAACAGACACTATAAGCCTTTAATGACAGATTTGACTTTAATTAATTTGGATTTTTGGACGAATGCATTTTTTAACGAAACGAAAACAAATTTCGGGAGTAACTAAATAAATGTATTTTTCGGGCGAAAACAAAATTCTGAAATAAATATTTCAGTGTGCACATGTCTATAGGAAACTGGCTGAGAAGCTGCAAGGCTTCCCTTAGTCAAGATGACAGCGCCAGCATTTGTAGCAGCTAACTTTAAAAAATTTTGGGGGGTGGCTGGAGCTCTGCTGGCTCCAATGATAGAAGTCAGGCCCTATGGATGGGGAGTTAGAGGAAAACGTCCCAGTGTAGACACAAATACAAATAAGACCTGAAAGGAGTTTAGCAGCTTGATTTAAATACAGAAAATATGGCATTTGCCTATTAAAAAGCAACAAGACTTTCAAATGTAATGGAGAGGACTGTGCTTCACTGCCTAGCGGCAGTTGTTTTCTTGTCATGCTTCAGAATTACTGTCTTATGCACGAAGGGTTTCCCATTTTTATGTTTAGTTTTAGATGACAATTTCTTAATTGGACTAGAACTAGGTATTATAATCTGTCCATTTGAACAAAAAACAACAATCCAAAGACCTGTTTTTTGGGCCTCAAACTATGATATTTGCATTCTGGGTAAAAGCAATCTCAGCTTGATTCACCCAGGCCATGCCCCCAACACCTTACCCCCACCCTAAGGGTGTACAGCTGGGCTATCTCTTCCTATTTAGTGTGCTTTGGGTCTGGATGGACCTCTCCTCAACCTGTACCCTCACTAGCCAGTATCATCCAAATTATCAGACCTTGATAGCCTCAGTGGGAACCCTTAAGCATTTATTGTTGGTCACTATGATATTTGCATTTCGTTGTTGTAGGAACAAGCCCATGTTTATTCCAGGAAAGTCCCAGGCAAGCCTCCAGGACAACGCTCTGCCAAAAAGTTTGCAAATAACAATTATTTGGTTTTCCTTGTTTCACCTTATCTAGTCAACGCCGCAGATTTGTTGGCCAAATAATTATATGAGGGCTCATTTGTGAATATCAAGTAATATGTAAAGATCACTCCCTTCTCTTGTAAACTGTATCACCGACCATAAAACAGAAAGCATGCTCATAATCGCATAAAAAAGAAGGGGCATAAAAAAAGTTGTAATTTATGTCTAAGTATAATACAAAGAATGTTGTTGAAATAAATCCAAAGAAGGGCATTAAAAATTAATCCAAAGTAGGATATCTAAAAACAACCCAAAAACCCAGATAGCAAGCAATTGTGCTGCAAGTTAGAAAATGACTTGCTAAGCTATTGCTAGACTTGCCAGGCTTCACATTGCATGACTCCAGATCAACTTTGTTTGCTATTATTCTGCAAGTCTGCTGTAAGTTCTGGCTCAGTTATGTTGTGTAATAGTCATCCCACCACAGGGGGTCAATGTGGCTAAATTTTCATGCTGTAGACTCTGCAACTTTGCTCTTGCTAGAGACTTGCCACACACATTTGCTACAAATTGGAAAAGCATCAACTAGAACTTCTAGTTCTGCTAGTGTACAACCTGTGAAAATGTGCAGCAAGTTAACATACTTACAATTTAATGCTGCCATAGAACATTTACAAATGGTCCAACAAATCATGTGTTTTGTGGTCCTCAATAAACATGGTCATAAAAATATGCTACAATGACATTTGGGGGTCACAAATCAGAATAGGTTGGGCACGTCTGGTCTACTGAATTATAATAAAAAGATGGTCACAAAGATTACTGCCAACTTGGGTATTTTATAGGGACTACATGCAGAATATTTTTGTTAGCAAATGGTGGTAGAAATACAAAAAAATCTAAATTTCGTAAATTCAAAAATTTGAAAATCCGAATATAAGAAAGAAAATCTGAAAATTCGAAAGAATAACTAATTAACTAATAATAACTAAATATTAAATTAAACAAATACGAAATTATCCAAAGTTATTCAAATTATTCGAAGTAATGAGTGCCACATCGAAACAAATGGAACGGAACAAATTAATAATAAATAATAATAATAAAAATTGTTTATTATTATTATTCATATTTATGTTTATTAATTGGTTACATTCCATTAGTTAAGATACGCATTCGTTATTTCAGATCATTTGTAATTTTTGTATAATTTGTAACTTCGGATACATTCGTATTCGTTACGTTCACTAACAGCCAAATTTAAAAAGGAAATTCCAATACCTATAATTTAATAGGAACAAAAATTGTCTCTGGACAGCCGCACTCTGAACAAATTGTAGCCTTTATTGAAAGAACGACAGCACTACAAGTCACAGCAAAGTAAAATAAAACCCAACTGTTGACGTGTTTCGCACTGAAACCAGTGCTTAGCTATGACTAAGCACTAGTTTCAGTGCAAAACGCATCAGCAGTTGGGTTTTATTTTACTTTGCTGTGACTTGTACTGTAGTGCTGTCCTTCTTTCAATAAAGGCTACAATTTGTTCAGAGTGCGGCTGTCCAGAGACAATCTTTGGGGGTTATCCACAAAGCCTTGGCGCAACGTAACTTTTCTGATTTAAGTTACTCCGCCGCAAAATTCCAAAGTTAGGTGCCGATCCACAAAGCACTTACCTGGAATTTTGCGGCGCTGTAACTTAAATCCGTCCGGCGCAAGGCGTTCCTATTCAAATGGGCGAGTCCCATTTAAATTAGGCGCGCTCCCGCGCCGGACGTACTGCGCATGCTCCGTCGGGTAAATTACCCGACGTGCATTGCGCTAACTGACGTCGCTCCGACGTCATTTGCTTAGACGTTACCGTAAATGGCGTCCAGCGCCATTCACGGACGTCTTACGCAAACGACGTAGAATTTAAAATTCGACGCGGGAACGACGGCCATACTTAACATGGCTTAGGACAACTAGGGCTTAGCCCTAGTTTTACGCGGCGGAACTCGACGTAAACGACGTAGATTTAGAGCGACGGGCCCGTCGGAGCGTTCGTGGATCGCCGTAACTGGTCATTTGCATATTCTACGCCGGCCTCAATGGCCTCGCCACCTAGCGGCCGGCCTAGAATTGCATCCTTAAGATCCGACAGTGTAATTCAATTACACATGTCGGATCTTCGTCCTAACTATGGGAAACTGAGTCTGTGGATCAGTTCCATAGTTAGGACCAGGGATACGACGGCGTAACAGCAGTTACGCCGCCGTATCTCTTTTGAGGATCTGGCCCTGTGTTCCTGCTTTGCTAAGTGCATTGCCTGCACCTGAGTTATCTGCAACGGTGGATGTTCGCCTGGGTTCCCACCTGGAGCGGCTATTCCCTTTCACCTATAATTTAATAGTTAGTAATAGTTAAGTTATTATTAATTAGTTATTATTTACGAATTTGCAAAGTTCCACATTTTTTCATTTACAAATGCACGAATTTTCGCATATTCGAATTTACGAATATTTGGAAAAATTCATTAAGTGGATTTTCGTTAATTCGGATGATTCCGAATTAACTAATTTGTCAAAATTTGTTAAAAAACATATTCGAAATGAAACAAATTGCACATGTCTAATTTACATGGTGATATCCCTGGACAAACCACGACCTTCCACATATCAGTGCACGTTAAAGGACTATTCCACGTTATTTTCCACAATTACCTTTCACATTTTCTAAGCAAGTTCAGCCACTTTGAAGTTTTTTAAATGTCAGGACATGTGTTATGTACATGCTTGTTCCAGGTCAGTGACTCACTAAGCAGTGAACTAAACATAAGGATGACAGCCCTGGCTTATGTTCCTTCAAAACAAGGCCAGCAATGGCTGCTTCCGCATTCATATCCCTGCAGGTTGTTTTTAAACATGGCACAGTTTTCAATGTAGGAAGCCCAGCACTGTCTATCTTTGGCAAAGGTCTTTTGGCGTTGAAAATAAAGGGCCAGTCATTAGATGTCACTTATTCAAATCCCTAACCTACTGCCTGTCACTGATCCCTCTTCCTAAATTAAACCATAACATAATACACCTGACCCCTAGTACCTACCCTACCATGTAACCTAACATCTAAAATGAACCTTTAACTCCTAAAGCCTAATTAAAATGTAGCTGAATAAACTGAATAGTGTGCAGAAAGTTGAAATATAAATGTCTAATGTTCTATCCCAGATGGCAAGGATAACTTGCCACAAATTTGTGGCAGTGTAAGGCCCCTTTCACATGTGCGGACCGTATGTCCGCATTTTCATCCATCCGTTTGCGGATGAAAACGGGACATACATTGGTCCCTTTGTGATTGCGGGTGTCAGCGGATGAACATCCGCTGACACCCGTAATCACCCGCCTCCGCAAAGATACGATTTTGCGGACGGAAGAAAATCCTTTTTTTTCTACGGTCTGCGGATCGGATCAGATGAACACGGACACACAGTCCGTGTTCATCCGATCCCCCCATAGGGGAGAGCGGAGAAAAGACAGGGCGGTCCCTGCACAGTGTGCGGGGACCGCCCTGTCAGCCGACGGCTCAGCTGGGATTTTACGGAGGATCCCCGCTGAGCTGACGGACACATGGAGGCGGATCTGTAGAAAATTGTGGCAAGTCTCTAGCAAGAGCAAAGTTGCAGTGATGAGTCTACAGCAAGAGCTCTGCAAGTCTACAGCATGAAAATTCAGCCACAGTGCCCCCTGTTGTGGGATGACTATTGCACAACATAACTGAACCAGAACTTACAGTAGACTTGCAGAATGTTTGCAAAGACAGTTGATCTGGAGTCATGCAATGCAGACTTTCTGCAATTGTGCAACAAACTTGTAAAGCCTGGCAAGTCTAGCAATAGCTTAGCAAGTCATTTTCAAACTTGCTTGTAAAAGCTTGTAAGCATCAGTCAAAACTCAGGGGAACAAGAGGGGCTCCAGACTAAGTGTTGAGGTTAAAAACTTTGATTTATTAAAACCCAATAAATTGGCAGGTCTGAGGAAGAAACAAAAGGTTTTGAAACATGTCATTGCCCACCACTCACGGCATCACACTTCCCTGCTGATGTCAGTTCCGGCCCGACGCAATATGCTTCCCACGCTTTCACTGGCCAGCCTCCTCCCACAGCCGCGACTGGTGCGATCACCTCTATCCACGATGGAACACTCATGATTTCCACCACAGGGAACCCCGATCCAGCCATGGAATTTTTACACATGCTTGTTATTACCTTCTAAAGTGTAAGTTGTCAGTTTATTAGGTTTTAATAAATCAACGTTTTTAACCTCTACACTTAGTCTGGCGTCCCTCTTGTTCTCCTTGGTTCTTACAGAGTTGCTTCACTTTAAGGGTGCTGCTGCGAGTGTAGAGCGCTACCATACACCATCAACCATCCACCTAATTCCTATGATCCTACATGGACTTTTAATACTCCCCTATGGATTTGCATTAGAGACTCTTTGCTTTAACCACTTCAGCCCCAGACCATATTGGTGGTCAATGACCGGGCCCCTTTTTGCGATTCGGCACTGCGTCGCTTTAACTGACAATTGCTCCAGGCAGGTAGTGTCTTGGTTGGGATTGAACCTGTGACCCTAGTGCTAATCACTTAGCCACTGTGCTGTCCCAAGCTGTTATCTTAAAGATCCATGGTGTACTGGTGATATACTGTATGCACCCATCTATTTCTCGCCATTTCCAGGAGCATGTGCAATGGAAATATTATTTTAATGCATACAAGTTGTGGAGTTGGAGCCACAATAAGCGGCAGTGAGCAGCAAAGTATCTCTGCATAGTGGAAATTAAAAACTAGGAGGCGTGATTGGACCCAGACGCATGCTCTTTAATAGCAAGCAACAGGCAAAAACTAAACAAGTAATGAATGTGTGACTCCACTTTTGGTTTTCCCATGGCTTGTGTAGTCTTTGTGGAAATCAAACCCTGGCTAATGCCAGGACTGATCTCCCAAGGCCAAAAGCTGCTGATCCATTTTAACGGTCTTTAAATTATGCTAACAGCCTCTCGCCTTGCTTTCTTACTTTTTTTTTTTAAACTTCTGCCGACAAGAAACCAGAGCAGCACATCTAACTGACATTTCAATAACTTTAGCAGGTGTACATGCGAATAAAGCATATTTCACTGAGCATTATGCACTATATTTTATTCTAAAGTCAGGTAGGGAGAAAAGTTAATTTGCAATTAAATCTAAGGCCAGATGGCAAAGAAAATGAGCCTAGTCCTATTTGTATACCTGGGGTAATTTCCATTTAACTGATCCTAAAGCAAATAATTGCCTGAATTAATGCAGCTCCTAATCAGAATTCAGGAACAAAAGGCAACGGATCTTATGTTCAATTTACATTACTTAGATTTCATCACTTTTGTTTGCAGTAGACTTAAATTATAAATAATACGAAGCTTTAAAGCGTCACAAGCAAGCCGTATTGCCAGATACATTGTGGGGTTGAGTCTGGCCTCATACCTATGTGTGCCAAATACCCAGCACTTACATGTAATGACTGCCAAGCACTCTCACCCCTGTGGCCAAAAGAAAACATTGGTCTCAGCCAATGATCCACATACCCATAGGGAACAGCAGACATTGCTGGCCAATCTTAGAAGAACAGGCCAGAATGCATTTTTCAGCCAATTACTGATGTCCCCTGAAACATAGACCCACTGCAAGAAAATCTTCTTATTCTGCTGATGTTTCCCACCATTTTATTTTACCTTTGGTGATGGGTGAATCTGCTTGAGTTTGATCCACCAAGAGTTTGGCATTCTGTTTCAAAGTTTAGAAAACCAGAACTTCCCATGAAAGTTTATAGGGGTGAATCTTGTTTTTATATTCAAGGTAGTGCATATGAGGCTGTTAAAGATACAGTATATATATATATATATATATATATATATATATATATATATATATATATATATATATATTAAGATTGGGGTGATCCGACTCCAGCGTTAGGTGAGTTTTTAGTGAGTACGCCAGTCCAGAACTGAATTTTTAAGGGCCTGGTAGCCCACTTTTATTTAAAAGCACAAAAACCTTCACAAACACATCAGTAGCCCTCATAGGAGGGTTCCACCATTACTGTATCTTGCATACTTAATACTTTAGCCTCCTGGCTTTCATTCTTGCCATCCGGCTGTTTCAAGCCTTTAGCCTAGGCCTTAGGACTGCTCCTCAGAACAAACAGAGTTTCCAAGAGTTAAGCTCTCTCCTAGCTTACTCCTGATCAGCGCCTTGCTGCTCAATCACCAATGACATCTGCCTCCTGCAGACATACATGCTCTGGCTGCACCCATGCATTGTCTCTGACTCCTCTCAGAGGGATGGGACTCCACCTGACTCCCATGCACAGATTTCCTGTCTGTTGGATGGGGCCCTGAGCCATAGTCAGGTCAGAACTAAATAGCCCAACACACAGCTGTGCAATCAGCGTATCTTTCTCTAAAAAATCAGGCGTAAACCAACAATCTTTAAGGTAGCACAGGGTCCCACCGCCACAATATATATATATATTGTTTTTTGTTTTTTTGTTTTTTTTACAATTATCTTGGCATACATACAGCGGCACCCCAATCTGATTCATTTCATTAAAAAAAAATTGGTTAGCTTTAGCATAGACATGTTTTTTTTCATCTAACAGTTACAGTCAAACAGATACAAATTGCCAATAGTTCAGTAGTGGCTGTCCCTGCTCTCACTGATGCTGAACTGTCCTGCCACTGGTCATTTTCTATCAAGCTTTCATTAAAAAGAGACTGCAGTTGATACAACAGTCTAACATTGACCTGCAATAGGACAATGTTAAATAGCAAGACTAGGGTAAAATTTACTAGAGACAAAGAGCAAAGGTTGAGCTTTTTCCACAAGAATTAAGATACTGCAGAAGTTACAACAGTTTTAATTAGGGATAGTAGGCGGATGGGTGATGCTTGTTTGCCAGTATGTCTCCCTCACATTGTCTGGGATTCAACTCATATTAATGACCCTGTGCTGGAGAGCTGGAGAACCAAATTCCTGCGTCATATCTAAATGCATCTAAATGTAATTAATATGGTCGCATGGCTCCATCACTTATTCTTTCTTAATGTATATTTTTCTGCTTACAGTGAATACCTTGTACAGTAAAGTAAAAAGTGTCCTGAAAAAGCCATTTTCTGGCGAAACATGTCAAGCAATTATCGTTATACAAGGATTGCATATGATCTTGTTCTTTTGTAAAAAAAATATTTTAATAAGGATGTATATTAATTAATGTATCCAATAAAATGTGTTATTTTAAATATGTTGTAGTACCGTTAATACTCGAGCGTAAGCCAAGTTTTTCAGCACGTTTTTTTTTGTGCTGAAAATGCCCCCCTCGGCGGCCACACAGTGTAACATAGCTCTGCCTTTTCCTCGTTCGTGATAGGCTGAACACTGACTCACTGCTGGGAAACAGAGTCAGTGATCCGTCACGAACGAGGATGAGGAGGAGGTGGGTTTTTTTTCACTACACGGCCGCCAACTAGACTGCATATAACAGCCCCGGAGATCATAAGGCTGCTGATGGGCACAGATCAGGTAGGGAGAGGGCACAGTGAGGCAAGAAATATTGGCACAGTGAGGCATGCAGATGGACACAGTGATGCACAGTGAGGCATGCAGATGGACACAGTGTGGCACAGTGAGGCATGCAGATGGAAACAGTGTGGCACAGTGAGGCATGCAGATGGACACAGTGAGGCTGAGGCATGCAGATGGGCACAGTGAAGCTACAAATGGGCACAGTGAGGCATGCAGATGGACACAATGAGGCACAGTGAGGCATGCAGATGGACACCGTGAGGCTGAGGCATGAAGATGGGCACAGTGAAGCTACAAATGGGCACAGTGAGGCATGCAGATGGACAAGTGAGGCATGCAGATGGACACAGTGAGGCTGAGGCTGAGGCACGCAGATGGGCACAGGGAAGCTACAAATGGGCACAGTGAGGCATGCAGATGGACACAGTGAGGCACAGTGAGGCATGCAGATGGACACCGTGCGGCTGAGGCATGCAGATGGGCACAGTGAAGCTACAAATGGGCAACCCGAGGCATGCAGATGGACACAGTGAGGCTGAGGTTGAATCATGCAGATGGGCACAGTGACGCTACAAATGGGCACAGTGAGGCATGCAGATGGACACAGTGAGGCACAGTGAGGCATGCAGATGGACACTGTGAGGCTGAGGCATGCAGATGGGCACACTAAAGCTACAAATGGGCAACGTGAGGCATGCAGATGGACACAGTGAGGCACAGTGAGGCATGCATATGGACACAGTGAGGCTGAGGCATGCAGATGGGCACAGTGAAGCTACAAATGGGCACAGTGAGGCTGCAGATGGGCATTGTTGACCCTCTTTTCCACTTACAGTAGCTGCTGCATTTCCTACCCTAGGCTTATACTCGAGTCAATATGTTTTCCCATTTTTTTGTGGTAAAATTAGGTGCCTCGGCTTATTTTCGGGTCGGCTTATACACGAGTATATACGGTATATTGTTTTTGTCTGACACCTTAACATTCCTCATCTCTCTTATATTGCTCATGTCTAGTTAACCCCAACATAGCCCAACTTTCACAAGAAACTGTGATGACATTATGTAGTGGAGAATGTAGTGATCCATAGTGTTTCACAACAGCATCATAATAATTATTATTATACAGATCTATATAGCGCCAACAGTTTGGGCAGCGCTTTACAGCGTTATAATCGCATGATTGGCTGGGAAATGCCAACTCAGCATCAGAAGAAATCATTTGACATAAGTGACAATTATAGCAAGTCACAGATGACATATCATCTGCTTGAGCATTCATGTACGTTTTTATGTGACTCCAAAGAAATTATTTTACAGTGAAAAGTAACAAGAACAGTTCCTGTGCCAAATCCAGAAATGTCTTAGCACTGTATTAATCAATCAATTTACACCCCTGTCTTTGCCCCTAACACCCACAAAAACAGTTCTCAAGCTGTTCCTAATTACACACTGTTGAAGGGATACCACATTGGGGCATTGCTTTAGGATTTTTTGTTTCATAAATCATGTTTGGAATCTTACATTTCAATAGTGGGATTAGGAGAAAAAAAATCATATGGACATTACTGTTATTCACACTTATTAAATATTTTATACTTATTTTCTACCAAATAGTTGTTTTCTTATATCTGAGCTTTTAAGTATTGTACATCTGGACTGTGGAAAGGTTCTGCAATGGCGTAATTATCATGGGAATAACATGTCCAGCTTCATGGTCCATTCAATAGCAGTTACCGGCATATTGTAGGAATGCTTCTACCAAGTTAGTTGTTAAAATTTTTACAACTATTGCTCTAAATCATTCATGATGGAGAAGAATGTGCGAGAGATTGTGCTGCTACTCGGCATGGGTGTCTGTTAGCAGACAAGAAGACACTGCATGAAGACTATCATTGAGGAAAATAATAAACAACAATGGTGAATCTGTGCTCTGTCTTATACTATAGGCAGTCTATGGGCTTTGCAATTAATGCTTTCCAAACATCTCCAGAAAAATATATTAAGAAAACATAAAAATACACTTTACTGCATTAGAGCTTAGTTTAAAATCAAATCCTGGCAGTCCCAAGGATACAAACAAGATAGGTAGCTAGATTCAGAAAGCTTTATGCCGGCGTATCAGTAGATGCGCCGACGTAACTCTGAATCTACGCCGTCCTAAATTTAAGCGTATTCTGTAAACCAGATACGCTTAAATTAGGCTAAGATACGAACGGCGTAGGTCTCCTACGCCGTCGTATCTTAGGGTGCAATATTTACGCTGGCCGCTAGGTGGCGCTTCCGTTGAGTTTGGCGTAGAATATGCAAATGCCTAGATACGACGATTCAGGAACGTACGTGAGCCCGTCGCAGTAAAGATACGCCGTTTACGTAAGGCGTTTTCCGGCGTAAAGTTATTCCAACAAATAGCTGGCCTAGTCAATGTTAAGTATGGCCGCGTCGAAATTAGAAATTTTTACGTTGTTTGGGTAAGTAGTCCGTGAATGGGGCTGGACGTAATTTACGTTCACGTAGAAACCATTACGTCCTTGCGGCGTACTTTGGAGCAATGCACACTGGGATATGTACACTGACAGCGCATGCGCCGTTCGTAAAAAACGTCAATTACGTCGGGTCACCACAATTTACATAAAACACGCCCCCCTCATCCTCATTTGAATTAGGCGTGCTTACGCCGGCCCCATTTATGCTACGCCGCCGTAACTTAGGAGGAAAGTGCTTTGTGAATACAGCACTTGCCTCACTTACTTACGGCGGCGTAGCGTAAATACGATACGCTACGCTGCCGTAAGAATGCGTGCATCTACCTGAATCTAGCTAAGGGTGTGTAGGTTTGTTCTTAAGTTGAATTTGTCAGAACAGGTACATTTTTTAAGTGTAGCTCCAGCCCAGAAGTGGCTGGTGTTTTTTTGTTTGGAGGGCGGCAAACAACTCCCCCTCCCCTATGGCACCTCAAACCCCCTCACTCCCCCTCGCTGTCTGCCGGTCCACCGGCATTTACCCCATCTAGCACATCTGGCAGCGGCGGAGATCGGGCATCGGCAGGCACTTTGGGCAGCGGCGGTGATCAAGCAGCAGCAGGGACCAGGCATCGGTGGCACATCGGGCAGCAGCGGAGTATCAGGGCAGCAGTGGAGATCTGGGCATACATCAGGCTGCAGCGGGCATTGGGCAGCAGCTTCTGTGTCTTCTCCTCCTCGCTTCCATTGTGCGTCTCCTCCCCTCCTCCTAGGTGTCCAATAGGATCGCCTGTGCTTTCAGCCAATCAGGTCACCTGTATCATACCCAGTGTACCAGCGCCCATCAATGCATTCTCACCAGCGCCCATCAATGCAGCCTCACCAGTGACCATCAAATGTAGCCTACCTGCGCACATCAATGCAGCCTCACCAGCACCCATCAATGCAGCCTTAACAGTGCCCATCGAATGCAGCCTACCAGCGCCCATCAGTGCAGCCTCACCAGCGCCCAATAATGCAGCCTCACCAGCGCCCAATAATGCAGCCTCACCAGCACCCATCAATGCAGCCTACCAGTGTCCATTAATGAATGTTTGCTTGCTTCCATTCATTTGGGAGTCGGGAGTGGGGACACAGACAAAGTCCTCCGCTGCACCTCTGACACTATGTGCGAATGGAGTGGTGACTGCCTGCTGATGCTGAGACTGAGGCCTCGTACACACGACTGTTTTCCTCGACAGAATCCATCAAGGAACTTGGTGGCAGAGCTTTTTTGCCGAGGAAAACGGTCGTGTGTATGTTTTTTATCGAGAAAACTATTGTGGAACTCGACGAGAAAAAAAGAGAACAAGTTCTCTTTTTCCTTGTCGGGAGTCTCAATTTCCTCGTCGTGTTTCTCGTCGGGCTGGTTTTCGACGAGAAACACGTTCGTGTGTATGCTAAGAAACCCGCGCATTCTCAGAATAAAGTATGAGACGAGAGCGCACCTTCGGTAAACGTAGCATTTGTAATGGAGATAGCACATTTGTCACGCTGTAACAGACTGAAAAGTGCAAATCGTCTCTCACCAAACTTTTACTTAACACGCAGCAACATGAGATTAGCAAAAGCAGCCCCAAGGGTTGTGCCAGTGGAATCGAACTTCCCCTGCCGTCGTATGTGTTGTACGTCACCGCGTTTGAGAACAAGGAGATTTGGTCTTGACAGTGTGTACGCAAAGAAAGCTTGTCAAGTTTCTCGACAAGCCTAACAAGGAACTCGTTGAGGAAAACGATGTTTCATTTACGACGAGTTCCTCGGTCGTGTGTATGAGGCCTGAGACTCAGTTGTTTTCTGCAGAGAGAAGAGAGTAAGGACACCAGTGGCCCAGAGCAGTAGGCAGCAGTGTGCCCTAGGTGGCTGCCTAGTTTACCTAGTGGTAGCACCGGCCCTGCCCCCCTATACTGTAGCTGTGCAACCATATAGCTCAACAGAGTTGGACTGATCACAATACTTTATGTATTACATATTTTTGGTAAATAAAAGTATACACCATACAAAATGCAAAATTTGTTTCTGTTTCCCTTTAATGTAACTTGGTTGTGTTACCTTTAGGGTCCTTTCACATGTGCGGACCGTTTTTTAGATCAGTTTTTTATCATCAGTTGATCCATTTTTCATCCGTTTTACATCCGTTTTTCATCAGTTGTCATCCGTTTTTCATCAGTTGTCATCCGTTTTTCATCCATTTTTCATCCGTTTTGTTTTTTGTTAGAACTTTATTTTTATTACATATTTTGATGAAAAACGGATGTTAGCGGATCGGATGTTAAACGGATCGTCCGCTAACATCCGTTTTTCGTCTGTTCCGTTTTTTTGACTGAAGAAAAATAGGGTTTTCTTCCGTTCAAAAAAACTGAGCTTAACGTAGACGGATGTTAACGGACGTTAGCGAATGCTCATCCGCTAACGTACGCTATCCCATTGGAAAGCATTGCAGTCCGTAAACGGACGTATGAAAAAATCGGACGAACGGTCCGCACGTGTGAAAGGACCCTTTTTACACGCACCCCCTTCCAAAATGATGCTGTTGTGAAATGATCTGTTTTTTCAATTTTTCCCATCATTTTTCTTAAGAAAAACAATTGAAAGACAAACATTGATTTATCTACTGGAAAAGGACATTTTGTTTCTTGTAAGAGGCTCCTGGAAGTTGCGTATTATTTAAAATGTGTTGTGAAAATTTGAATCGTGAATTGCCTTGGGTAAGCTATATGTAACCATCTGATTCTTTAGCTCTTCCAGTACAAATATGTACTGGGAATTTAAGTAGCTGAACAATTCACAGTATACATACCTTGATATTGAAATTTCCTTTGCACTTTGTTTACTATATATGCCAATAGTGTAATATTAAACAAAAACAGTGTGTCCTGTGCCAGGATGATTGATTACTACACAGTGGCAAGGTCACCTCCTAAGAACAGGCTGAGAGCAGTAAGGGCTGTCTGACTCATACAGTTAACACTATATCCGTATTGTATGAATGTCACCAGCAATCCAGTGATTTATTACTTGGAAAGCTCTGTTCAATTTTTTCTGCCTGACCAAATTGCACATTTTCTAGAAAAAAAAAAAAAAAAAGCAAAAATATTTCAGCACATAGATTACCAGGAGTCCTCATTTTTCCCAAAAGGTTCAATGAAGCTTTCTAGCAAAGATCCTGATCATCAAAATCACTTTTTCTATTTTTCTTTCTTTCTTTTTTTTGTTCTTTACTCATTCTTGTCCGATACTTTTTTGCTGTTCAGCAACATGCCATAATAATATAGGAAGGTTGTTAACTTATAAGGACTAGAGATTTTAAATCAGTTCTGAAAAGTCTATACACGATAATGCAGCAATACAGTCATATTAACATGATAAATTGTAATTATTAATATTCATATTAAGTGTGAAATATTTTACTACTGCTTTTACTTTTTTATGTTTTCTTTTATACAAACTTACAACAGAGACATTTGTTAAAACACCTCCTATGCCAGTAATACGTGTTATGCAAATACTGTACAGTTGGTACAGTAGAAAGATTTAATAATAATTATAATGATAATAATAGTAATAATAATAATAATAACATAAACAGCCATAATAGTGCTAGCATCAATAGTAGAACTACTACTATTTCTTATTGATTTTTTTTAGGTCAAAAATAAAAAAGATACAAATACCATATACAAGGGAAGGATTTCGTCCCAAATATGGAGTTGCAAACATATAACAATGTATTAACTTCTTAAAGGAACACTAAAGGCAGAATTTTTTTTTTGGTAAAATAACAAACATGTTATACTTACCTCCACTGTGCAGCTCATTTTGCACAGGGTGTCCCCGAAACCGGTCTTCTGGGGTCCCTCGGTGGCTGTCTCGGCTTCTCCTCACGAGATCTTTCCACGTTCATGCGAGCTCCCTCTGCCGCCGACTGTATCACTTGGCCCCGCCCCCCGGCGCGCGGCGTAATTGGCTGTGATTGACAGCAGCGCCAGCCAATGGCTGCGCTGCTATCAATCCGTCCAACCTAGCCAATCAACGGCCAGGCTGGGAACCGAACAAGATGACGGGGACTTTCGAGGGGTGAGGTAAGTAAAACGGGGGCTTGGGGGGCGGTGCTGTCGGATGTTTTTTCACCTTAATGCATAGGATGCATTAAGGTGAAAAAACATTTACCTTTACAACCCCTTTAAGAACTACTCCTAATTTACTACAAATGATCTCTATAATACATTTTAATATAAAATAATATAAAAAGATACAAATACTATATCATATACAAGGGAAACATTTCCTCCCAAATATGGAGTTGCAAACATATAACGATGTATTAACTTCTTAAGAACTACTCCTAATTTACAACAATTTATCTCTTTAATACATTTTAATATAAAATAATATAAAAATATACAAATACCATATCATATACAAGGGAAGGATTTCCTCCCAAATACGGAGTTGCAAACATATAACAATTTACTAACTTCTGAAGAACTACTCCTAATTTACTACAAATGATCTCTATCATACATATTATTGCATTTGTATTATTTTTATTTAATATTAATCTTCTTTTTTTTAATATATATATATATATATATATATATATATATATATATATACTTTATCATCCTGTGTTGAAGTCAATCACTAAAAGTATTCAGAAAACAAAAATTTGATAAGGCTTCTGTTGTTCTTTCAGCTGACAGGGAAGAGTGATGATGGGGCTGACTTATTATCATTAAGCTTTGGTAAGCTGTCAAAACTCCATTTTTTTTAAGGGTTATTATTCTGTATAGTTTCTGTTATCTCCTGGTATGATTTATATGTATATAAATTTTAAAATCTGAAAATTTATTGTCAATAAAATTGCAGCTATCTAGACAGTAGGAAATATGCTTTGCGGCCTTTTGTTAGTTTTTAGTACATGAATAAAATTAAAACATAAAATATGTGCTTTTAAATGGAAACTGTGCTAAAAAAAAGTAAATGTCACACCTAAGTGTTATTGTGTGTATATATTTTTATATATATATATATATATATATATATATATATATATATATATATATACACACATATATACACAGTGGGCCAGATTCACAAATGAGATACAACGGTGTTTCTCCTGATACGCCGTCGTATCTCTGTTTCTATCTATGCGACTGATTCATAGAATCAGTTACGCATAGATAGCCAGAAGATCCGACAGGTGTAATAATTTTACACTGTCGGATCTTAGGATGCAGTACCGCGGCCGCCGCTGGGGGGAGTTTGCATCGTAAACCAGCGTCGGGTATGCAAATTAGGAGTTACAGCCGATCCACAACGGTTTTTCGCGTTCGCTACATCGCCGCTAGTATAGTTTCCCGTCGCAAAGTTACACTTTTTTTTTGGTGCCTTAACTTTAGTCAGCAAGTGTATTGCTGTCTAAAGTATGGCCGTCGTTCCCGCGTCGAAATTTAAAAATCAACGTCGTTTGCGTAAGCCGTCCGGGAATACGGAAGTACGCTACGCGCGTCGCCGTTCAAAAAAAATGACGTCACGGCGCGCAAAGCACGGCGGGAGTTAGGAAACGGAGCATGCACAGTAGGTCCGGCGCGGGAGCGTGCCTAATTCAAATGGCGCAAGGCGGGCCCATTTGAATTGGCCCGCCTTGCGCCGGAGGCCGCCGGCGTAGGTTTTCATCGCAAGTGCTTGGTGAATCAGGCACTTGCGATGAAAAATTGCGGCTGTGTAACTTATCTAGGGTAAGTTACGCCGCCGCGATTCTACGTGAATCTGGCCCAGTATTTTTAAGTGCTTCTTTTTATTAGGAAATCACCTGCAAAGAAAGTTCTCTCTGACCCTCTGAAGGAATTTGACACCTGGAGAGTCATGAGTGTCTTATTCTCCATGATGTAGAGGAAGGGACCTGAAGTCCAGTACAGACATAGATAATTGTACAATGCTGCCCATAATGAAAGTGTTAAACAAATTGCAGGGTCCCTAGTGATTAAAACAAGAGAGTGTTGTAATTTCACACATTGCTATATTTTAATATTCATTGAGACCTTTTTCTCCCACATTCCTTGAGGTGACGGAGGTTGTGATACACAACATGTCATGTCTCCCTGGTGGGAATATGTACTTTTCAAGCCCTTCCGCTGTATTTGCATAAGCAAAGAACTGTGTTAATTTCCTTTGTATGCCACGACCTCATGCTTTATTATCCTACGCTTTATTCATAGGTGGGTCCAAACATTTGATTAGGTTAGTGGAGAGACTTGTAGACAAAGCACTGGACAACAAAGTGAATGATCTGCGTTATAGAATACACCTAGGCATAAAAACAACCAAATAAATCTTTGCAGTACATGTAGATGTTTCAATATTTTGTCTCTTTAAAAAATACTGCCACAGAAAAAAAAACCATTGGGGGTAATCCACAAAAGGGATACGCCGGCGTATCTACTGATACGCTGTTGTATCCCTGTTTCTATCTATGGAACTAATCAACATAATCAGTTTACCATAGATAGGCAGAAGATCCGACATGTGTAATTGAATTACACTGTCGGATCTTAAGGATGCAATTCTAGGCCGGCCGCTAGGTGGCGAGGCCATTGCGGCCGGCCTAGAATATGCAAATGAACACTTACGGCAATCCACGAACGTTCCGACAGGCCCGTCGCGCTAAATCTACGTTGTTTACGTCGAGTTACGCCGCGTAAAACTAGGGCTGAGCCCTAGTTCTCTTAAGCCATGTTAAGTATGGCCGTCGTTCCCGCGTCGAAATTTAAATTCTACGTCGTTTGCGTAAGACGTTCGTGAATGGCGCTGGACGCCATTTACGTTAACGTCTAAGCAAATGACGTCGGAGCGACGTCAGTTAGCGCAATGCACGTTGGGTAAGTTACCCGACGGAGCATGCGCAGTACGTCCGGCGCGGGAGAACGCCTAATTTAAATGGGACTCGCCCCATTAGATTCGGCACGCCTTGCGCCGGACAAATTTAAGTTACACCGCCGCAAATTTCAAGGTAAGTGCTTTGTGGATCGGGCACTTAGGGAGAAATTTTGCGGCGGTGTAACTTAAATCGGAAGATTTAAGTTGCGCCCGATATTTGTGGATTTGGCCCATTGATCCTACCAGAAATCCGGAGAGCACCTAACTTTCTGTTTAGGCTTCAAACTCCAGCAGAAGGCAGAGGAAAATGAGCCAATAATCTGCTTTGAGTCTCAATGAATGACAACATGAATTCATATTATATTGTTTGGACGGGTCCCTCCCTTATTGTGAACAAATTCCAGGAAATGGGATATAAAATTCCATCTAGGTGTTACTATGGTCCACATGCACTACACGCAAGATGAATAGCCAAATTTGCTTGATTTGCTTGGGATGTGATGACAGGCCATGCACAATTTCCCAATTTCTTTGGTCCTGCTTCAAATTATAACCATTTCATGACACATCACATGCTACAGTTAATCAACTCACCGTGGTAGACCTGGGGGAAAATACTCTTCCACCTAGAAGATAGACGTATCCCCTAAATACAAAGCCTCATGACCATACTTAATGTAGCAAGAATGTGCATCCGGCTGCTATAGCAGCATACCCGTCATTTAACCAAACAATTATGGTACGCAAAGATAAATTATATTCTCCAAATTGAAAACCTCTGCTCTGGTAAAGAACAATGAAGAAAAATTCTGAGCCAGATGAATGCATGGGTTTACTTTAAAACCTCAGACACATATTTACAGGCAATGACATGAATGTTTCTCTTCTCAAACTTGAAGAAAACATCAGGTGACCAAACCCCATTGAATTTGGTCTTACTTGTAGGAACACTTGTATCCTTTCCCTTTTCCATTTTCCTTTTCATTTCCTTATCCTTTCTTTTCCCTTTCCCTTTCCTTTCCCTTTCCCTTGTCCTTTCCCTTTACATTTTGCTTTCCCTTTCCTTTCCGTTTCTTTCCTTACCTTTCTCTTTTCTTTCCCCTTTCTTTTCCTTTTCCTTTCTCTTTCTTTTCCTTTCCCTTTCCTTTCCTTTCCTTTCCTTTCCTTTCCTTTTCCCTTTGCCTTTTCTTTCCTTTCTCTTACTTTCCCTTTCCCTTTCCCTTTTCCTTTTCCATTCCTTTGCTTTCCTTTTCCCATTGCCTTTTCTTTCCTGTCTCTTACTTTCCCTTTTCCTTCCTTTTCCTTTCCATTTTCCTTTCATTTCCCTCTTTTTTCCCTTTCCTTTCCCTCTTTTTTCCTTTTGCTTTTCCTATCCTTTCCCTTTTTTACCTTTTCCTTTTGCTTTCCCTCTTTGTTTTCCTTTTCCTTTACATTCCGTTCCCTCTTTTTCCATGTTCTTTTACTTTCCTTTTCCTTTCCCTCTATTTTTTTTCCCTTTCCCTTTCCTCCTCCCTACAAAGCAATCTTTATTCTCCTTAGACTCCAGTTCCCACTTTATCTATACCCCTCCCGCCTCCGCTTTCATTAACAACATATACAGGGCCAGATTCAGAAAGATGCGTGCATCTTTCTGCTGGTGTAACGTATCTCCGATACGTTACGCCGCTGTAACTTTGGGTGCAAGTTCTGTATTCAGAAAGAACTTGCGCCCTTATTTACGGCGGCGTAATATATGTGTTGCGGCGTAAGGCCGCGTAATTCAAATGGGGATGTTGGGGGCGTGTTGTATTCAAATTTGCCTTGACCCCGCTTGTTTTACGTTGTTTTTGAACGGCGCATGCGCCGTTCGTGAAAACATCCCAGTGCGCATGCTCGAAAATCCACCGCAAAACCTAATTGCTTTCGACGTGAACGTACATTACGTCCAGCCGTATTCGCGAACGACTTACGCAAACGACGTAAAAATTTCAAAACTCGGCGCGGGAACGACGGCTATACTTAACATAGGATACGCCGCACATACCCTTCATATAGCAGGGGTAACTTTACGCCGAAAAACGGCGAACGCAAACGACGTAAAAAAAAAAAGCGCCGGGCAGTCGTTCGTTTCTGAATCGATGGAAATAGTAATTTGCATATTCCTCGCGTAAACAAACGGAAGTGCCACCTAGCGGCCAGCCTGGAATTGCAGCCTAAGATACGACTGTGTAAGACACTTACACCTGTCGGATCTTAGGGATATCTATGCGTAACTCATTCTCTGAATCAAGCGCATAGATACGACGGCCGGACTCAGAGATACGACGGCGTATCAGGAGATACGCCGTCGTATCTACAATCTGAATCCGGGCCACAGACTACATTTGTTCTGACAATTAGTTTGTTAGAAGACACAACAAGTATTCAACTTGGAAGCTCCCGTCAACCAAACATCCGCATATTTTTCTTTTGAATTTTAAACCAACCCTTTTATGTGACATCATTATTGTAAACTTTTTATACATATACAGTACTATGTAAGTATGTATTTAGCCATGATGTCTCACAGCTTTTATCTGATTTTACATTTAATTTTAGCCTCCATGTACAACTGCTCCTGAATGATTTAACTTGACAGATAGTAACCCACGTTTAAAACGTCCGTCCCATTGCTATATAATAAAGAATGAACAAAAAAATGTTTTTTTTTAATCATTCCACTACTTCCCAAAACATAAACAAAAAAATAATAGACTATGGGCCAAATCCACAAAGACCCGGCGTAACGGCGAATTTCTAATTTAAGTTACACTGCCTTAAAATTTCTACCTAAGTGCCCGATCCACAAAGCACTTACCTAGAAATTTCTGGCCGTGTAACTTAAATTCCGCCGGCGCAAGGCGTTCCTCATTTCATGGGGGCGATTCCCATTTAAATGAGGCGCGCTCCCGCGCCGGCCGTACTGCGCATGCTCGTGACGTCATTTTCCCGACGTGCATAGCGCGAAATTACGTTACGTCGGGCTTTGTGGATTGCGACGGGTCAATAAAGTTGCGTCGGAAAAAAAAAAAGATACGGCGCGAAAAAAATAATTCAAATTCGAAAAAAAACGCGTCGCTGGACAGAAGGGTCTGCTTTTACATGGTGTACTAACTTTACACCATGTAAAAGCAGCCCTAATTTTGCGTATGCAACTTAATACTTACGGAGAAAAAACGAAGCTGAAAAGCTTCGTGGATCTCCGTAAGTGCTAATTTGCATACCCGAGGCGGCATTTCGACACGAAATGCCCCCAGCGGCGGATGCGGTACTGCTGCGGTACTGCATCCTAAGATCCGGCAGTGTAATTCAATTACACATGCCGGATCTTCTCCCTTACTATGGAAAACTGATTCTTAGTTAGGACCAGGGATACGACGGAGTAACAGCAGTTACTCCGTCGTATCTCTTTTGAGGATTTGGCCCTATAAGTATACTTTAATTGTTTATTTGATATCATATTTTACAAATCATATACAGTAAGGAAGGCAAACTGTGTAAAGTTAAAACAATCAATGTGAATTAACTGAAATTACCACTTTTACTTACAGTACTTGAAATGGGAGAGCAGCAAATACACGATATTACCAAAAGTATTGGGACGCCTGCCTTAACACGCACATGAACTTTAATGGCATCCCAGTCTTAGTCCGTAGGGTTCAATATTGAGTTGGCTCACCCTTTGCAGCTATAACAGCTTCAACTCTTTTGGGAAGGCTGTCCACAAGGTTGCTGTCCGATGTGTCCGCCATATTGTGGCAGTCACGATTAAAGTAGCTGATCGCCGCCATTACTAGTAAAAAAAAAATATTAATAAAAATGCCATAAAACGATCCCCTATTTTGTAGATGCTATAACTTTTGCGCAAACCCATCAATAAACGCTTATTGCAATTTTTTTACCAAAAATATTTAGAAGAATACATATTGGCTTAAACTGAGCGGCGCTTCTCTCCCCCCCCCCTCTCCGTTGGTGCCTCCATTCAGACTGTGGGCACCCGGCCGTGACAGCTTTTAGCTTCTCGACCGGGCACTCACTGCGCATGCGCGAGCCACGCTGCGCTCTAGGAGTGGACAGGCGATCGCCTGGGACCTGTCACGTGTCCCAGGCGATCTCCTACATGGAGGGGCCACCTAAGGCGATATGATGAGTCACCTAAGCGGTCCCTGGGCGGAAGAAGGAAGTGGGACAGGAAGTCCCACTCCTAACGAAGTCCCCACTCCCCTCCCCCCAAAAAAATTACATGCCAAATGTAGCATGTAAGGGGTCGAGGAGTGGTTTAAGCGAAAGTTCCACTTTTGGGTGGAACTCCGCTTTAAGTGGATAATGACGGTGCCTGGTCGGCAAGCGGTTAAAGTGGTACTAAACACACACTGTTTAATTTACAGTGTCTCTTCTCTTTCTGTATGTGGATGATAGCACTGTAATTATTTTCATTAAAAAAAAAATCCCTTTTAATTGATATACAGCTATCACATGACCCAGATCTTCCCCAGCCTGTCTTCAGGGAAACATAAGTAGGAGGAGCTTCTATTCCTCTGCCAAAAAAAATGTCAAATGTAAAAAAAAAAAACAGCCTTTGAAGTACAGAGTAAAAAAAAAACATAATATCAATAAACTGTTTTAAATTGCCATACAAATGTATATTTGAAATATTTTTTTTTTTATTATGTGGAAATAACGTGGTGTGGGTGGCTTTGTGCCAATCACTGGCTGTGTCACGCCCCTCCAGACTGTGTTTTATAACAAGTGGGAGGCAAAGCCTCCATCAATTTACATGTAATATCCCACCCCCATTGTGTTTAGTTGGTTAGTAGACATGGAGGAGGGAGTTGGGGTGTGAGGGAGTGGGCTGTCATTTACCACTGTGTATATGCCCATATGTGTGACTCTATAGTCACATGGGCTGCTCAGATGTAATAGGGAGGAAATAGAGAGAAAATGCTCAGCATAGAAACTCACTGAACATGTGCAGAGTTGCCTCAACAGCTGCAAAATCCCTAGCTGAACTGAGGACATGGACAGAGCCTCCTCCCTGTGACCGCAGGTGGCATTCATGCGTGTTTGAGCTTTGGGGTGCACACCCTAATGAAATAGGCTGTGCACATCTATGATTTAAATATAGACATAGAACTATAGACCAAAAGGTTAAAAAAGAAAAATCAAAACGGAGCAGACTCGATTGACCACTTGGTCTTTTTCTACCATCACTATTCTATGCTTTTAATTCCAATGTAAGTAATTTACATCATTTGTTCTGCTCCCCAGTAAAAAAACACTCATCATTTTGGGAAAGAAGAAAATACCAATCCAAAAAGAATTCTGTTTAGGAAATGGAAATTTACAGAACATTAGTCAAATATTCATTTCAGTAGCATGCCATATTTCTGGTGATGATACTTATAAGAATAGAATTATTTCATTATATTAGTTAACTAAAAACTTTTCAAATTACTCAAGAACTGAAATAAAGGAACGGATGCATTCTTTCTTAATTTGTAAACAGAAAACCAGATTTAATTTAAGATGTTTAACATTTTTTTTTTTAAATGTAATCATTAGAAATTAGGAAAATATTTTAGTTGGAAGCAGAATTTGGTAAAGTCTTTGTGCATACAACTGAATATGTCATCAATTAAATTAAAAAAAGATTGGCCATGCAACAGTTTATAAATTAGATCAAGTGTGGTTTTTCTAACTGTATTATTGTCCGGATTATCGTTAAAATGTAATGTAACAATTACCATGGGCGTAACCATTTTGAAAAACTGCCTGCATTGTTCAACTTGTTTTCAGCTTATACAAAGCTTTTTTTAGAGAGATTTAAAGAAAAAGTAACAAAACTACAAATTTTGCATTGCTGAATAGTAAAAGACATACTAACAGTGTTTCTTAGTGTTTCTCTACTGTATACTGTATACCTAAAAGCTTGTGATCTTGCTTCACATAAGCCAGATATTTGCAAGAAATGCTACAGTGCCTTCAAAAAGTATTCATACCCCTTGAAATTTTCCACATTTTGTCATGTTACAACCGAAAACATAAATGTATTTTATTGGGATTTTATGTGATAGACCAACACAAAGTGGCACATAATTGTGAAGTGGAAGAATTTTTTTTTTTTAAATGTAATCTTTATTTTATTTGTTTGCATAAAACAGTATACAATAGGACATAAAACAAAACATACAAATAGTAGGAGGGACATACTGAGAAAGCCCTCATTCAAGCCCTAAGAAAAAAGATTAAAATTTATTTGTTACAAATAAATATCTGAAAAATTTCAATACTTTTTAGAACCACCTTTCACTGCAGTTACACTCATTTTCCTTCCACTTCCCAATTATGTGCCACTTTGTGTTGGTCTATCACATAAAAATCCAGATAAAATACATTTACGTTTTTGGTTGTAAAATTTCAAGGGGTATGAATACATTTTCAAGGCCCTGTATATGAATATGGCTTGCAAGTATCCAAAGTCGCTATTGATGCACACCATGATACAAATCAAGGAATCTGGGGTGATATATGAAGGTGAATCCTAAAAGTCATAAAAATCAGTGAATGATTGCAGAAATCTTCAGGCCTGTTGCTGTTCAGCGTCTGCTGTCAAGTTGTTTCTCCATGAGACAAGTTCAATATTGGTTCTAATCAGTGTTTTTTTCTCAGAGAATAGTTGCAGGAACTTGTCATTATAATTTACTTTGTGTCTCTGCCTCCTACCCACCTCCGAGTACTGCCACTTGGTTCAGCCCCTACCCACCTCTGAGCACTGACCTTTGGATTCCGCCCCTACCCACCTCCAAACACTGACCCTAGGTTCCTGCCCCTACCCACCTTTGAGCACTGACCTTTGGATTCCGCCCCTACCCACCTCCAAGCACTGACCCTGGGTTCCGCCCCTACCCACCTCTGAGCACTGACCCTTAGTCCCGCTCCTACCCACCTCCGAGCACTGACCCTTTTTTTCTGCCCCTACCCTCCTCTGAGAACTGACCCTTGTTTCCCCCACCTACCTAGCTCACAGTATAGCCCCTTTTAAAGAATATAAAGACAATTATCACTTTGTAGTGCTAAGTAATTTGTATTAAAAAATTGGTAATGATAACAAGAAAAGCAATAAAATAGATCCCCCACAGCCAGTAACAATAGACTTCCAGCAGCAACAACAGATCTCCCAGCAGCCTGCATCAATGGACTCTCCAGCAGCCAGCAACTGTAGACTCCCCCCTAACCAGCAGACCCCTTCCAGCAACAATTGACCTCCCAGTAACAAAAGATCCTCCACCAGCAAAAATAGGTTGCCACACAAAAAAAATCCCCTCCAGCAACAATAAATACCCCAGCAGCCAGCATCAGTAGACCCTCCATCACACCCCAGCACCCCTTGCCATTGCATACATTCAGTGCTGGAGGTTCGTTCCCCCACATTTCTGAAAAAGAAAACCCTGGTTCTAATAAAGATCTGTGAAGTCACTCTTTTCTATGAGTCCATCCAAGTTTTATCCTGTGTTGAGCCTTGATGAAGAAGGGGGAAGGGCGGGTTTGCCCCCAAAACACATTGGATACTTTTATATGATGTTTTACCAACAATTCTAATTTTGTTGGCGATTTTGTTTGGGCACTTCTTAAAGAAGAGGTATTAAAGGCTGTGTCATGAATCAGGTGTGATATATTTGAGAATATTACAGAACATTGGACAAAAAGTGGGTACACCAATTCAAGAAATAGCCGCACAAGCACACATTCTAAATGTGACTCTGGGGTGCCTAAAAGAACAGCTAAATATAAACTACACTGTTGTTTTGCACAGAGCAGCCTGGATCTTCCTCTTCTCGGGTCTCATGCCGACTCTCCTGGCTCCTCCCTTGCCAGGTGGAACCACAGCAAAAAGCTTGCTCTGGGGACACCCAAGAAAGTGAATTCAAAAGCAACGGCTCTGCGTGTCCATTCACACACGGAAGCATACATACTTGCCAGCACACCATGGATTGACAACTTCTGTCCAAAATGTTTTAATGAAAGAGATCACATCACAAAGGAAAGTGCATTGTTTCGGAGCAGCGCAGGACCCCTTCATCAGGCATGTGATGATCATCACATGTCTGATGAAGGGGTCCTGTGCTGCTCCGAGACGTTGCACTTTCCCATGTGATGTGATCTCTTTCATTAAAAACCTTTGGATGGAAGTTGTCGATCCATGGTGTCCTGGCAAGTATGTACGCTTGTTTGATGTTTCCAGGACCCAACTGGTATTTGATCACCTCTGCGGTTTTTATTTTTTGCGCTATAAACAAAAATAGAGCGTCAATTTTGAAAAAAATGTAATATTTTTTACTTTTTGCTATGATAAATATCCCCCAAAAATATATATAAAAAAAACTTTTTTTTCCCTCAGTTTAGGCCGATACGTATTCTTCTACCTGATGTTGGTAAAACAAATCGCAATAAGCATTTATCAATTGGTTTGCGCAAAATTTATAGCGTTTACAAAATAGGTGATAGTTTTATTGCATTTTTATTAATATTTTTTTTTTACTACTAATGGCGGCGATCAGCGATATTTTTCGTGACTGTGACATTATGGCGGACACATCGGACAATTTTGACACATTTTTGGGACCATTGTCATTTTCACAGCAAAAAAATCTATATAAATGCATTGTTTACTGTGAAAATGACAATTGCAGTTTGGGAGTTAACCACTAGGGGGCGCTGAATGGGTTAAGTGTGACCTCATATGTGTTTCTAACTGTAGGGGCGGGGCTGGACGTGCGACATCATTGATCGCCTTTCCCTATATCAGGGAACAGACGATCAATGACACTGCCACTGTGAAGAACAGGGAAGGTGTGTTTACACACAGCTCTCCCCGTTCTTCAGTTTCTGTGACCAATCGCCGGACTCCGGCGGCGATCGGGTGTGCGGTGAAGAGACACAGAATTCACAAACAGTACTTATTCACCAATCACCATCACCTGAAGGACCGCCTCTCTCATGAGGTTCACCCATGAACCCATGAACATAGTTACATAGTTAGTCAGGTTGAAAAAAGTCCATCTAGCTCAACCATAAAGTAAATAAAATAAAAAATATCGTACCATCCAATATTCTATACCCACAGTTGATCCAGAGGAAGGCAAAAAACCCCATTAGATCATGCTTTAATTTGCTACAGCAGGGGAAAAAATTCCTTCCTGATCCCACAAGAGGCAATCAGATTTTCCCTGGATACATTTTACCTATAAATGTTAGTATCCAGTTATATTATGTACATTTAGGAAAGTATCCAGGCGTTTCTGAAAGCAATCTACTAAGCTGGCCAGAACCACCTCTGGACGGAGTCTATTCCACATTTTGACAGCTCTTACTGTGAAGAAACCTTTCCGTATTTGGAGATGAAATCTCTTTTCCTCTAGACGTAAAGAGTGCCCCCTTGTCCTCTGTGATGACCTTTAAGTGAATAACTCAACACCAAGTTCACTATATGGACCCTTTATGTATTTGTACATGTCGATCATATCCCCCCTTATTCTTCTCTTTACGAGTGAATACATTTAGTTCTTCTAATCTTTCCTCATAGCTAAGCTCCTCCATGCTTCTTATCAGTTTGGTTGCCCTTCTCTGCACTTTCTCCAGTTCCCCGATATCCATTTTGAGAACTGGTGCCCAAAACTGAACTGCGTATTCCAGATGAGGGCTTACTCAACAAGCACATATTTAAAGTTTAGTGGTTTTCACTGAATAGGATAAGCCCTTACGGGTTCCCTTCATAAAAATAGGTTGCTCATAATTTTGGTTTATATTTAAGGTTAGCGCATTCCACTTATTGTTTAAATATTTTTGGCATTTCATCCAAAGGTGACGTGCATTTTTTGATTGCAGCAAACCAAATAACAAGGTATAAATTTAGCATATATATGTTTTTGCGCCGGTAACACACATTTTTTTGTATATTTTTTTAATTCTCTTTTTGTCTAGATGTAAAGAGTGCCCCCTTATCCTCTGTGATGATCATAAAGTGAATAACTCAACACCAAGTTCACTATATGGACCCCATCAACTTCATTAGTAAATCAACCGCATTGAGTCGTGCTTTAAATGGGATTAGAGAGCTGAGTTTAGTGCGCAAATTACATTCGCTCCTATGCTGTTCATCTGTGGAATGAAAGATCTAGTCGAATCTATCATCATTATTCATGAATATACCCCCCAGTATATCGTTGCGAAGTCAAGAATAGTGTACTGGAAGGTTTATGATACCTACAGTTTATCTATTAAATTGCAGATCAGTAGAATGAAGGCACCTACTGTTACTTACAGTAATAAACCAATTTTCCTTTAACTCCCCAATATCAGAACTTCTACTTTGCACATAATGTCTCTACTCTGTGCCCTTTGCAATTGAAAAATCCTACAAAATGTATATATTTCAACAACAGCCTTTGCTATAACATCCCTTTGACATGCTAAAATAACCAGCGGTATTCCATTTCCTCCTTTTTCATACATTTGCAGCCGATAAACATAGTAGAGCCAATAGCAATAAATATTTATCTATAAAAGTTTGTAAACCAAGTCCTGCAAAACTTTTTTTTTATATATATATTTCAATTTCTCAAATCTATAGCATAGCCAGAGCTGAGCTTTACTTTGGGGACACTTGTTCTCAAATTAATTTCCTAACACAAATGTGTTTCCTTGTCCAGTGCTGGAATTCAGCTATAGTAATAATTTATGACATATAGAAAATGGAAGGTAACGCACCTAGGCCAGACACCTACATTAGTTAAACAAAGGAAATGTGCTCTCTTTCTTGTACTCACAAGGATCTATTACCAGCGTGTGTTTTCGATACATTTGTTTGCTTTGCGCAGATAAGATTTCACATTAAACCCTCATTTTTTTTTGTTGGCTACAAGCTAAAAACTGATTCTCTTCCCTGGTACAAAATCATTACTAATTCTAGGCAGTTACGTATTTCCTGGTACCATTAAAAAAAAAAACAGTGATTAACTAGCGATACTTAATGTGCAGGGAGGTTGTCATGTTTGGCGGTTTCCTCTACCACGGACAGGGTAATTGTGTTGGGTTGAAATGGAGAGAGAACGACTTTGTGAGGTCTCAAGCAATTTATCACAGCTTGTGGCACAAAATTGTTATAAGAGGAGAAGAAATACCTCATAGTTATGCTGTCGTCCATCCTCGGGCTGACAAGAAAGAGTTTAGCGCAAATAGCAAAGGCGTGATGAAAGATTTTACAATCAGACATGGAGAAAAAAATTGGTCAAAGATGGATTATTCAGTCATTTCGGGCTGAAGTGCCGCTAATGATTGGGATGTATGCAATATTTATCAGGAACTGCGTCTGACCACTGTAAATAAATGGTCACACAGTTTTTTTGGACATGTTCCACTAATTTCAGAATTCTGACTAAAGGTATGTTATATCTCTAATACGGCATGACCTTGAATCTATTCTGATTCTATTAGCCAAGACTAAACCATAGTTCATAAAGTTTGATGTTTGTCCTTACTTGAGCTCCCTCTCAAAGGAAGTGACCATGCATCTTATGTTGGAGATGTATCTATTGGAAAAATGGTCTTTGCTATAGTATTTAAAATATAAAATAAAATATAGTATTAAAAAGTTAGCCTAGTAAATTTGTTACAAAAGGGATAGGAGCCGTTTTAGAAGTTTGGGGATAATTTTGGTATTGGAATTGACGTCATGTATAATTTGTTATTTTACCCAATCAAATTATTGTTTTTAAATTAAAAAAATATATAATAATAAGAGTCACCTAAAATAAAATCATATCTTTCTTAAGAAAATTACTGAAGCTGCAATGGTTAACCACTTAAGCCATTTGGCTGGCCAAAGGCCAGAGAACTTTTTGCGATTCGGCACTGCGTCTCTTTAACTGACAATTGTACGGTCGTGTGACGTGGCTCCCAAACAACATTTCCGTCCTTTTTTTTCCACAAATAGAGCTTTCTTTTGGTGGTATTTGATAACCTCTGTGGTTTTAATTAATTGCGCTATAAACAAAAATATAGTGACAATTTGGAAAAAAAAATATTTGCGGCAGACCTCTGCAATGTCTCCTGGGAACAATGACAAAAGCTCCTAGAAAACATTGTGGCATCGAGGAAGTGACGGAATACCCGCACACTACCCGATGAATCCATATACAGGAAGCGGCCAGTAACAGAAAGGATTACTAAGGTACAGTGGATAGAAAAAAATAAAAAACATGCGGTTTAGTAATTATGCATATGAGCGTATCATTATTTTTTTTTGGTGGGGGAGTGGATCTTGGGTGGGAGTTCCCACACTTTTTTCCCCAGGACTTGACCCCTGAGAGGGAGAGAGTAAAATTAATAAGGTAGTGATCAGAGAGGGGGTAAGGATAGTTGGAGAGGTTGCATGGAGTGCATAGGTGGGAAAAGACAAGGCCTTCAGAGTGAGTAGGAGCATGTATCAATTGCTTCAGGTCAAAGGAGGAGGTTAGACTGAGAAGTTTGGAAGTTGCAGGAATGTTAGTATTAGTAAGGATGTTGAAGTCGCCAAGAATGATTGTGGGGATTTCAGAAGAGAGAAAGTAGGGTAGCCAGGCAGAGAAGTCATCAATAAAGGAGGATACTGGACGGGGGGCCGGCAGATCCTAGCTATCCTTAGAGAAACTGGGCAGAAGAGACAAATGCAATGTGCCTCAAATGAGGAGAGTGCCAGAGAGGGAGGTGGGTGAAGTACTTGAAAGGTGCTATGTGGGGCTAAAAGGATTCCAACACCCCCTCCTTTGTGTCCACTGGGTCTGGAGGAGTGAGTCCAAAGAAGACCACCGTGGGATAGAGCAGCAGAAGACGCAGTGTTGGATTCGTGAAGCCAGGTTTCAGTAACGGCGAGTAGATTAAATAAGTTAGCGATAAAGAGATTGTGGAGGGAGGTGAGTTTGTTACAGACAGAGTGAGAATTCCAAAGGGCGCAAGAGAAAGGGAGTCTGTTCTTGGGAAGAAGAGAAATGGGAACTAGATTGTGTGCATTGCGGCTGCAGCCAGAGGGTGTAGGGTAATGAGTGTGTTAAGCACAGTTAGATGAAGGGGCCCAGGGTTTGGAGATACATCACCAGAGGATAGGAGAAGCAGAAGGGTGAGGGAGGTAATGTGGGAATGTGATTTATATGATGGGACATGCCCTAGTGATTTGAAGTATTGGGCGTTTGAATTTAGAATTAGCATGAGTTGGTGAGTGCAGTAATAAGGAGAGGATAGAAGTGAGGCTGATATATATATAAGGTGAGGGGTGGAGAAGAGGGTGAAGGTAAGACAGTTTAAAGATAGAAGACACAGCTGTCAGAAGGAGCGGTAGACAGTGCATTTAAGGAAAGGGGAGGAAGAGCTAAAAGTGTGAAAACGTTTACCTGTATTGTAAATTGCAAGGTATTTTGTGTTTACTCGCTTTGTGCAATCGCTGAAGTGCAGAGTCAGAAGTGCTTCCACTTATAGAAATAGCCCCACTTGGAGAAAGAGCCCCAGTTGCTAATGAGCCCCCTGCTTAATCAAACACATTTTTTGGCAGTGCACATGTCTAGTCCACCTGGACTTGACCTAGGTCAATGATGGCGAACCTTGGCACCCCAAATGTTGGCAGGTTGAGCATCATGGGAGCTGTAGTTCCCAAACAACTGGGGTGCCAAGGTTCGCCATCACTGGTGTAGGTAGACAATAAAGTGCCTTGCCCCTCTCAGGAGTCATTCGTCCCAGGGGGTTAAAGGTTTGAGGCCCTTCCTCTTCAGAGGTTGGACCATTACTGTTGCCTTGTGCAAGTTTTTTTTTTCGCTTGCCGATATGCCTACATGCATGTTAATATGTAAAATATGGGATACAGTTAAAAAGAATACTGGGTGTCTCTTATCCTATTAGATACACTCCCATATGGGACAATTATAGACTTCCTCAAATTTTGGCCCTTAGAGGCTTTCAGAGATGGTGGAAATCAGTTATACGAAAACGGTATACTTAAATCCTTTGAAGATCTAAGGGGAGAGTTCTCTCTACAATCTAATTGGTTCTATCAATTCCTCCAACTAAGGCATGCTTTACATGCCCAATTCTCTTCTGATAGGATATTTTTCCCCCTATCCTTGTTCTTAATAAGATAGTACAGGCAGGGTCAACAAAAGGTCTCACCTCTGCTACATATAGGGTATTGTTAGATAGGTTTTTACTGAACTTTCCCATTCGCTCTAGGGCTGGCTGGGAAAAAGATATTGGTTCTATCCCCGAGGAGGTCTGGGATGATATTCTTCGATCCTCGCCCTGGGTGTCTCTTTCTCCATCACACAGACTGACACAGATCTTTATTCTCCATAGAGTTTATAAAACTCCCCAATTTATGTATGCAATTGGACTAATATCTGAGCCAGCCTGTGCTAGATGTGGCAATACATGTACGCTAATACATCTCTTGTGGCGGTGTCCGAAACTTCAAAGATACTGGGCGGAGGTGATTGGTATCCTAAACGGGCTATTGGATACTAATATTCTGGTTGAGCCACTTATATGTCTATTGGAATATTGAGATACGTCTATTTATACCTCCTCTATTGGTAACACTATAAGACGCGCACTTTTTGTTGCCCGTAGACAGGTTGCTCTTAAGTGGACATCTCCCTACCCGCTGATCGTATCTGAGTGGATTTCAATAGGATTATTATTTTTGCAAAACATACATACTCTTTAAGGCATTCCATGACTAAGTTTGGTGCTACCTGGTCAAGATGGCTTCAATTGATGAACTAGGTATCATGTAAACTAAAGCCCCATACGCACGATCGGAATTTTTGATGGAATTACTCCGATGGGGCATACACACAGTCGGAATTTCTGATGGAAAAAGTCTGTCTGATGGAAAAAGTCAGACAGACTTTTTCCATCAGAAATTCCGACTGTGTGTATGCCCCATCGGAGTAATTCCATCAAAAATTCTGATGAATTCCATCGAAATTTACATAGAGAACATGTTCTCTTTACTCCGATGGAATTTCGTCTGATTTCCGATGTGAATTTGGTCGGACAAAGGTCAGGTTGTGTACAGGGCATCATAGGTACTATATACTTTGTAATATTGGATGCCTTTTTTCTTTCTGTCCTTCTTTTTCTCTTTTTTTTTCTTCCATACATACTCAAAGAGCAGGGTGGGGGGTTGTTCAGGTGGGGTGGTTTGGGTCCCTTTTTGTTTTGTTTAATGTGATTTTGTTTGTATAATTTTTTTGTGTGTGCTGTGCTGTGGTTTCACTTTTTTTTGTTCACAGGGTTTTGACAACCACCACACTGCGGAGATTAGTACAAAAAAAAGGAAAAAAAAAGCACCTTATTCTTCGTACACACGACCATTTTTCCAGGTGGGAAAACTGCCATGTGTGCTTTTGGCCGGGAAAACTGTCCGTGTGTATGCTCCTTAGCAGTTTTCCCGACAGGAGAACTGCAAGCAAAAACATTTTTTGTTCTCTTTTTTCCCGCCGCGATTCTCTGCGTTTTTTTGCTCGGAAGTTTTCCTATGGGAAACACTGCAGTGGAGCATACACACGGCCAATTTTCCCGACCAAAGCTGTCATGGCAGTTTTCCTGTCGGAAAAACCGGCCGTGTGTACACGGGGAAAAGCAACTGAGCGGGTTCTCGCTTTCCCCCTTGGTTTTACTGGTGGACTTTTGCCTGCCGGGAAAACCGATCGTGGGTACTAGGCATTAGACTGTAATCTCCTTTGGGACAGGGGCTGATTTAAATATGTGACTGTTGTGTAAATTATGGGTGCTTTATAAATACCTGTAATAGAAAATACTGTTTAAAATCAAGGTGCTAAAAATAACCAAAAATGAACTTTAATTTTTTGATTGTCACGTGACCTTTCCTAATAGTAAACATTCATGTTTTCAACTCAACTGCCTAATGAGGGGAGAAGTGGGATGGTATTCTTCTCTAAGAGGGTATTAAGTCACGACAAATATTTAATAATTTATTTTTAGCAAATCCATACATCATTAAAGAGAACTAAATTAAGAGCCTCTGAAAAAAAAAAAGGGAAAGGTACTGTATTGTAGTTGTTTTAAAGGAGCTAATGAAGTAACAGCCGGGAAAATTATGGAAATGTGTACGGGATAGAATCCTGATTCAGAAGATGATAAATAACTTGTAGTCATGTTTATGTATAATGAATTACAATCCTACAGCTTTTACCTTAGTAACATTTTAAAGGGGGTTGTATTTTACTCCCAACAACCAATTATGTCACTGTTCTGGCATTTACCTGGCCGTAATGATACACGGTAATCCCTTTGTGGTAACATAATTCATTTTTCTTAAGTGTTTATGAAGCCATCTACCATGCCCATAATGCTAGCAATAGTGCTATTAAATTGCACAGCTTAAGGTTTAGTAAAGCTTGGAAAAATAGGCTGTGATTCCCTTGTTCCTTATTAGTTACAGGGGCACATTAATAATTGTAAATGTCAATAAAAGTGAAGAGAAAAAGCCTTACACGGTATACAATGTCTCGCTAACACTCACATTTTGAACTCAAAACTTTATCGATGACATCAGCACAACACATTTTAAAGCAACATTTTATATGTAACAGAGCTGTGCTGTTCAGCTTGCCAACACTACATCAATTTCCTCTATTAAAAAAAAAAAAAGCAACCTGGAACTCGCTTTGCCCTTATGGAGCTGAAATATGTTTTAAAGTCATTTCTTAGAAGGAACAAGCATTATTATATAATTAAGGGACAATTGCTCTGCTTTATAGGTAATGGACATTGCAAAACTCACATAAACACAAACAATGTTCCTGCAAGGTCATAACAGGCGAAGAATCACAATCTCATTACAAAAAAAATAAGGATTAATGCAGGGGAAAAAAAACGGAAACAGAAGGAAATTTAATACAAAATGGTTAAACACGACGGAATTCAGATGTTACTGTGAAATGGCTCAATTAAACAAAGTGAATGTTTTAAGCAACAAAAGGGGATTGAAGTAAATGAGAAGTTGGCTATGAAATGTGAACGTTTATTAGTAATGGTAAGAAGGGCACAAAACCGGCACGCTTGTTACCTCAGCCATGGGAAAGGTGCGCTGCCTAAAACACAAAAGACAGAACCCACGTTTGGCGGTGAAACACAGATTTTGTCTCCCAATAAATCATGTGTCACTTCATCACTGTTCACTAGATAATGAGCAATAAAGTTTTCAGGGACAGAAGAAAGAAGTGAATAGAAGAAATCCAACCACCATCCGCCTTTTGGCAGGAGCGAAGGGTGTTGTATGACGAAGGCTTTCTGGTTCTTCTGGCTTTCTGAGGATTTTCTTTTAAATAATATAATATTATCATCAATAAGTCTTACACCTAGGTGGTTCAAAAGGTAAACGTTTTTTTTACCTTAAAGCAGAGTTCCGCCCTGGGATTTTTTTTAAAGTCAGTAGCTACAAATACTGTAGCTGCTGACTTTTAATATAAGGACACTTACCTGTCCAGGGCACCCCCCATGTCGGCTTTGGGTGCAGGCGCCTGCATCACAGCCTGTTTCCTACTGCACGCATATGCACGAATCGACTGCACTTTCTGAATGGTCCCTGCTGTCTTCTGGGACCTGTGTGTCTCCCAGGGTTAGGGGTTAGGGTTATGGTTAGGGGTAGGGTCAGGGTTAGGGTTTCCCGTTGTAGATTAAGGCTAGGACTCAGAAATTGGAATAGGGACCTCCCCCAGAGGTCAATGGTCAGAAGACGGGTTCCCAGAGGTCAATGGTCACGAGGCGTGGCTGACCCACCCCCACCAAAGTGTACAGCCTACCTCAACTAAGTTGGGGAATGAACAAGTCGGGGAAAGCGCTTAGCTCGTGCTTCCAGACAGCAGGGGGGAGGGGCTGGACATTGCACAGCTTGTGGCAATCTTTTCCTGTAAAAGGAAGCACAAACCTGGTTTTGAAAGGTATCCGCTCCCCCCTCCCCCCTGAAAGGTGCCAAATGTGGCACAGGAGGGGGGGGGGGGGGAATCTGATACATTTCTGTGTGGAACTGCTTTAATGCAGTCTATGCATTAAAGTGTTTGTTACCTTACTTTGCATGCCAGCTGCCAAGCCCTTTTACAGATATCTTCAGTGCCTATTCTCCTACTCTGATCCAGGGCTACAGCGGGAAAAGCCGAGATCTCTCGCTGACGTCAGCCGGGAGGTCACGTGACCACTGTGCTGGCCACTTGGCTCCTCGCGCTGTAGCCCTTAGATGGGGTGGAGAGCGGCCAGAAGTCACGTGACTGGTCTAAAAATATCTGCAAAAAAGGTATTTAAATGCTTAGTATTCCACAAATACTTACATTACACTGTATGTTATAGCTGGATACAACAGAGGGGCTGGCAGTAAATTTTTTAAAAGTTTAAATTAATGCTAATGGCGGCAGGAGCGGAGGGGCGGCTCACACGCACATACGAGAGCTGACAGGCAGGGATGGGAGGGGGGAGAGGACAGAGGAGAGTTGCTGATGACTGAGGCACCTAAACTGACCATGGTGTCAGGGCTCAGCAGTCATGATAAACCATGATCAGTTTACAGGGAGGAGGGCATAGCCAGGCAGGATCAGCCAGGTATTTCAGGTGATACATGGGGCCAACTTACACAGCACAAGCACTGTGGTGTATAACATGCTTTACAGGAACAGGATTATTTTTTTAGGGTAGAAAAACACTTCTGTATGCAACCCCCATCTCCAGCTTCAATGTAAATCTAAAGCTGTGCACAAAAGTAGCGTCGCTGCTCTCTCTCCTCACTGACTCACTGAGCTGGTTGCTAGGATGCTGTCATGGGGCAAGTAGCCGTCAGCACCATAATAGTGTCCAATGTAATTTAATGATATAATTGATTCATAGCCGAAAAGAACCAACATATTTCAGGGGCCAAACAATCTTTCCTTTCATCAGAGCTTAAGAGTTTTGACTGTGCTTAATCACTTTCCTACTGGGAACTTTCCCCCCCTTCCTGCCCAGGCCAATTTTCAGCTTTTAATGCACTTTGGATAGCAGTTGCGCGATCATGCAACACTGTACCCAAATGACATTTTTATATAATTTTTTTGAGACTTTATATAGATTTGTTTTGGTGGTATTTAATCTCCACAGTTTAAAAAAAGTAATGTGTAGTGAGGTTGCACTAATGAGCACTGATAGTAACTGATAAGCTGCATTGATGGACATTAATTAGGGCTGCACTGATGGGCACTGATGAGGCGATACTCATGGCCACCAATAAGGCTACTTTCACACTTAGGCACGGGGCGTCGGCGGTAAAGCGCTGCTAGATTTAGTGGTGCGTTTACCATAGTTTTAGAGGCCCTTTTTAGCTGCTAGCGTAGTGCTTTTTACCCCCACTAGGTGCTTGGGCGGCGCTGCACATTAATTTCAATAGATGATTAATGATTAGAGCCTCAAAGATGCTGCTTGCAGGACTTTTTTTAACGTCCCGTCCGAGGGCTTTCACACTGGAGTGTCAGGAGAGGCGCTTTACAGGCACTTTGCAGGCACTATTTTTAGCGCTATAGCACCTGTAAAATGCCTCAGTGTGAAAGTAGCCTAAGTGGCACTGATGGGCACGGATGAGTTGACAATGATGGCCACCAATAAGCAGCACTGATAAAGAGGCAATGATGAGGCTGCACTGATGAGGTGGCACTGATGGCCACTAATAAGCGGCACTGATGAAGAGGCACTGATAAGGTGCCACTGATGGGCACTGATATGCTGCACTGATGAGCAATGATATGCTTGCACTGGACACTGATTGTCACTGATGGGGCTGCTGATTGTTGCTCAGTGCCCTGATTGTTAGTGTAAATTTCCCCATCACAGGGAAGCCGCTTATCTGCTTTCCTTTCCTCACACAATGCCAGCGCTGAGGAAAGAAAATGCCAATAACCAGCATTTGTTTACATTTGATCAGCTGTGATTGGACACAGCAGATCACATGGTACAGAGCCAATGTCATTGGCTCTTTACCCTGATTCATGGTGCACAGAGTCCGAGGGACACAATTCGCCACAGGTCACCCTCACGTCAGGCCCCCAGGGGAACGCACGAGCTGGGTGACCAGAAGGGCTTTATATGTATGGTTAAACAGACTCAGTTAAGAAGATACCAAAAAATCTGCACTGTGATTTTACTGCTTGGAAAGTTTCGGGAGGGCAGGTTGTCGTAATGTTAGTAAATGCAGCAAAGGTGCTCCTTTGCATCTTTTTTTGGGGCCTCTGAAATGTGTTGGTTCTTTTCTGCTATGAAACAATTGTATCATTAAATTGCTTTGGATTCTTGGATTTTTGTTTGGTGCTCTCACTAGATAATATGTATATGCTACTTAAAGCGGAGGTTCACCCTTAGAGAGCACATTTTCCCCTTCGCTTTATGCTCGTTTTGTCTAGGGGAATCGGCTAGTTGTTTTAAAATATGATCCGTACTTACCCGTTTACGAGATGCATCTTCTCCGCCGCTTCCGGGTATGGGCTGCGGGAATGGGCGTTCCTTCTTGATTGACAGTCTTCCGAGAGGCTTCCGACGGTCGCATCCATCGCGTCACGATTTTCCGAAAGAAGCCGAACGTCGGTGCGCAGGCGCAGTATAGAGCCGCACCGACGTTCGGCTTCTTTCGGCTACGAGTGACGCGATGGATGCGACCGTCGGAAGCCTCTCGGAAGACTGTCAATCAAGAAGGAACGCCCGCTCCCGAAGACCCATACCCGGAAGCGACGGAGAAGATGCATCTCGAAAACGGTAAGTACGGCTCATATTTTAAAACAAATAGCCGATTCCCCTAGACCAAACGAGCAGGAATCTAAGGGGAAAAGAGGAAAAATTAAATAAATGGGTGAACTCCCGCTTTAAAGTCAGAGTTCCCATTTTTGCTGGGCCTTGTCTAACCTTAATCCAAATCTCCAGAGATCCTCATAAGGGTGATTTCATCTTTTGTAAGGTATACTAGGAAATAAATGTGTGCAAATTCTGGACAGATTTGGGTGGGAAAGGAACGTGAATCAGCAATGGATGGAAAGTGTGATCTTTAGGGTCATAGAAGCATACAGCAGTATACTGTCTGCAGTGTAACCAGAATATAATATACAGTGTAATTTGATAAAAGTGCCAGAAAGGAATATATCAGTTTCTCCATAACAGAAAAAGATAAAAATCTGCATTAACCACTTCCATACCAGGCACTTACGCACCTTCCTGCCCAAGCCAATTTTCAGCTTTCAGCACTGTCGCACTTTGAATGACAATTGCGCGGTCATGTTACACTGTACCCATATGGAATTTTTATCATTTTGTTCCCACAAATAGAGCTTTCTTTTGGTGGTATTTGATCACCTCTGCCATTTTTACTTTTTGCACAACAGCAAAAAAAAAACGAAATTTTTGAAAAAAATAAGTTTTTATTTTTTTCTGTTAATTTATTTTTGTTAAAAAGTAAGTTTTCTTCTTTAATTATGGGCACCGATGAGGTGGCACTGATGGGCACCGATGAGGTGGCACTGATGGGCACCGATGAGGCGGCACTGATGGGCACCGATAGGCGGCACTGATGGGCACTGATAGGCGGCGCTGGTATGTTGCATTGATGGGCACTCATAGGCGGCACTGATGGCCACTCATAGGCGGCACTGATAGACACTCATGGGTGGCACTGATGGGTACTTATGGGTGGCACTGATGGGCACTGGTAGGTGGGCATTGGGCATAGATGGGCACTAAGAGGTGGCACTGATGGACACTGGGTGGTACTGATGGACACTGAGGGGTGGCACTGATGGCATTGCTGGGCATCATTTCAGTCAGCGCCCATGTTGCCAGTCAGTGCCCATTTGTGGGCACTGATTGGCATCGATTGTGTTCACTTTATTTATTTATTGTGTTTTTTTTCCTATTTTTGCTCTATTGAGCACCTGGGGGCACTCCCTGGTGGTCCAGTGTTGGTGTCCGAGGGGGGGGGCTGCGCTGATAAACAATCAGCGTGAACCCCCCTGTCAGGAGAGCCGCCAATCGGCTCTCCTCTACTCGCGTTTGTCAGACGCGAGTGAGGAGGAAGAGCGGATCAACGGCTCTTCCTGTTTACATTGTGATCAGCCGTGATTGGACACGGCTGATCACGTGGTAAAGAGCCTCCGCCGGAAGTTCTTTACCGAGATCGGAGATGCAGGGTGTCAGAGTGACACCCCGCATCACCGATCACCGCGCTGGGCGCCCCCACAGGCGCGCGTCGGCATTTAATCCTGCAGGACGTCAATAGACGTCCAGTCAGGATTTCACAACCACTTCCCGGACGTCAATTGACTATTGACCGGGCGGGAAGTGGTTAAACTACCATGTATGCAGCGCTCTTGGATAGAGTTCTTCCACTGGAGTTTGACTTTAAAGTGTACCTTCAGTTTTTTTCATCTTTCCATCTATTAAATCTTCTGCCCTTGTTGTTTAACTTTGGTTAATAAAACTTTTTCTGCCAGTAAATGCCTTATACAGCCCACTTCCTTTTTCTTGTCTGGTAAAATGCCTAGGTTTAAGACATCATGCACAGCTCTGTCTCTCCCACTCTTGTGAGAGTTTTCCAGGAAGGGAGAGGGGATGAGTCATAAGAGGGCCAATGAAGGCTGCAGAACTGGCGGTGTGCCTCCGTGTGTCTGTGAAAATCCAGGAAGTGAACAGGCAGCAGCTTCGGCTGCCCACAGTTACAATGGTTGCAGCCAGACTCAGTGGAGGGAAATTTCTGCAGCATTTTTGGCAAGTACAGAATCACAGTATGTATAAAATAATATGCAAAGTGGTTGGAGGGAATATTCAGAATGGCAAAGATGTTTTTATTACAAATTATGTGAGCGGACTGGAGTTCCTCTTTAAGCTTTGAGATTGCCTCAACATGCCTAATGATCATCACTACTACACTGTCATATGACACAAAAGGATTGCATGGTTCATTGACATTTTTTTGGAGCTCCACAATCATTGGTCTAGTCGATGTCTTCCACAAAACTGGAAATGGCAATGATTAAAACGCCTCCATCAAAGCCATTAGCAGTATGCACGGCGGCTGTTCACAGCAAATAAATTACACGATACCGGAGCTCAGTAGTGACACAGATGTCAGACTGATTACCGAGTATAATGTGATACACATATGGGAACCTGATGGTTGTAAAAAAGTGTAAATAAAGATTATTAACCAGATTACACATCGTCTATCCATCCCTGCATTCTTCAGAACATAGTAAAGGCATTTCATTCATTGATTTATAACAGACCACGACAATGGTCACATGAGCAGTTATGTTTCATTTTTGTTTCTTTAACCACTTCCATACCGGGCACGTATACACCTTCCCGCCCAAGCCAATTTTCAGCTTTCAGCACTGTCGCACTTTGAATGGCAATTGCGCGGTCATGCTACACTGTACCCAAACAAAATTGGCGTCCTTTTTTTCCCACAAATAGAGCTTTCTTTTGGTGGTATTTGATCACCTCTGCGATTTTTTTTTTGCGCAACAACTAAAAAAAGACTGAAAATTTTGAAAAAAAATACGTTTTTATTTTTTTCTGTTAATTTTTTTGTAAATAAGTAAGTTTTCTCTTTCAATTACGGGCACTGATATGGCGTCACTGATGGGCACCGATGAGATGGCACTGATGGACATCAATGAGGTAGTACTGACGGGCACAGATGAGGTGGCACTGATTGGCGGCGCTTGTATGCGGCACTGATGGGCACACATAGGCGGCACTGATGGGCACACATAGGCGGCACTGATGGGCACACATAGGCGGCACTGATGGGCACACACAGGCGGCACTGGGCACTCATAGGCGGCACAGATGGGCACTCATGGGCGGCACTTATGGGTGGCACTGATGGCTACTTATGGGTGGCACAGATGGGCACTGATAGTTGGGCACTGGTCATGGATGGGCACTGTGGGGTGGCACTGATGGACACTGTAGGGTGGCACTGATGGACACTGGGGCGGCACTGATTAACCTATGTTGCCAGTCAGTGCCCATTTGTGGGCACTGATTGGCATCATTTTTTTTTATGCTTTTTTTTTTACAGCCTTTTTTTTTTTGATCTGCCCCTTTTTTTTTTTTTTTTTTTACAGCCTTTTTTTTTTTGATCTGCCCTTCCCTGGTTGTCCAGGGTGGGCTTCCCTGGTGGTCCATGTGGTGATCCGAGGGGGGGCTGCGCTGATAAACAATCAGCGCGAACCCCCCCTGTCAGGAGAGCCGCCGATCGGCTCTCCTCTACTCGCGTCTGTCAGACGCGAGTGAGGAAGAGCCATCAACGGCTCTTCCTGTTTACATCGTGATCAGCCGTGATTCGACACGGCTGATCACGTGGTAAAGAGTCTCCGTGAGAGACTCTTTACCGAGATTGGTGTTGCGGGGTGTCAGACTGACACCCCGCAACAACGATCGCCGCGATGCGCGCCCACGGGGGCGCGCAGCGGCTCAGAATCCTGAGGACGTCATATGACGTCCGGTCAGGATTCTACAACCACTTTGCCGCCGTCAATCTGTCATTGGCGGGCGGCAAGTGGTTAATTAGAAAGATGGTGCTGTCTGAGCCTGAATACATATCAGTAAGTGGTAAAATAAAATGATTAGGGCTTTGCTTATGAAAAAAACACCGTTTCCCAAAGTGTGGAATGTGTATTACAGGTGGTACTGACACACATTGGGGTTGATTTACTAAAGACTAGACATGTGCATTAGTTTTCGTCCGAATGCATTTTCGTCCGAATTCCAGGTATTTTCGTTATCGTTTTAACAAACGATAACAAAAGCACAGAAAACGAAAAACGAAAGATCCGACATAAACAAATGCTTTATTTTCGTTTTCGTTGCGGTCGAATGTGTCTAACCTTAACTCTATTAGTCCAATATCATTCTACATGAAGAGAAAAGATTCGACATTATAGAGACATAAAGAAGAGTTGACATAGAGAGAAAAGATTCGACATAGAGAGATATGAAGAGTCAATTTATTTTTTTATTTTTTTTAAAGATTCTGTCGAATCTTCTTTTTTTTTTTTTTCTTAGAACAATCGACAGACACCATAAGCCTTCAATGACAGATTCGACCTTAATTTGGATTTTCGGACTAATGCATTCTTTTAACGAAAAACAAAATAAATAAAAACGAATTTCGGGAGTAACTAAATAAATTTATTTTTCGGACGAAAACTAAATTACGAAACAAAATATTTCAGTGTGCACATGTCTACTAAAGACAAATGCATCTTCCCTTGCAAAGTGAGCAGCCTATTTGCCTTTAGTAAGTAATCAACCCCATAGTCTTAATAAGGTGAAAAGGACCCTGTCAAAAACTACAGGTAAAAGCACAAAAGAATCAATTTATATTTTAACCACTTCACCCCCGGAAGTTTTGGCTGCTCACTGACCAGGCAATTTTTTGCGATACGGCACTGTGTCGCTTTAACTGAAAATTGCGTGGTCGTAAGACGTTGTACCCAATCAAAACTGATGTCCTTTTTTCCCACGAATAGAGCTTACACCCAAAAGTGGAACTTCCGCTCATCTTATTCCTCCCCCCCAATTGCCACATTTTGGGGGGGAGGGGGGACAGTATACCCGCCTTTGACAGGTATCCTTTCCTACTTCCGGGAGTCCCTGCTGCGGAGCTGTGATGTCACTGCAGGGCTCCCTCCTCCTCCCCTGGCTGCGGGCCAAAAAGAGAGAGAGGAGCGGGGCCTACACTACCGGGTTCCCTTACCCGCAATGGCGGTGGAGCACCCGACAGCAATGGCGGCGGAGCACCCGACAACAATGGCGGCGGAGCACCAGACAGCTGATGGAAACATCAGCTGCAGGTGCCGACATCGCTGGACTCCAGGACAGGTAAGTGTCCATTTATTAACCCCTTCCTTACCGGCGCATTGTAAAATGACGCCGGCAGGAACCCTCCCTCGATCCGGGTGGACGTCATATGACGTCCTTTGTTCCAGGCGATCTAGGGCGCGCCTGCTGCACCGCTCGTGACCCGGCGCGCGTGCCCGGCGGCCGCGATTGCCGCCGGGCATCCGCGATTGCCGGTGATCACTGCAGGAGTGTGGATCTGTGTGTGTAAACACACAGATCCACCTCCTGTCAGAGGTGAGGAGACCAATACTGTGTTCCCAGTACAGAGGAACACACATCGGTCTTCTCCCCTTGTGAGTTCCCTCCCCCCTACAGTTAGAACACACCTTAGGGAACATTTTAACCCCTTCAGCGCCCCCTAGTGGTTAACCCCTTCCCTGCCAGTCACATTTACACAGTAATCAGTGCATATTTATAGCACTAATCGCTGTGTAAATGTGAATGGTCCCAAAAACATGTCAAAAGTGTCCGATGTGTTCGCCGCAATGTCACAGTCACAATAAAAAATAGCAGATCGCCGCCATTACTAGTAAAAAAAATTATAAAATAAAAATGCCATAAATCTATTACCTATTTTGTAGACGCTATAACTTTTGCGCAAACCAATCAATATACGATTGTTGCGATTTTTTTAAACCAAAAATATGTAGAAGAATACGTATCGGCCAAAACTGAGGGAAAAAAAAGTTAAAAAAAAAAAAAAATGATATTTATTAAATAAAAAAGTAAAACATTTTGGGCTAGATTCAGCAACGATTTACGCCGGCGTATCCATAGATATGCCGCGTAAATTCAAAGCTGCGCCGGCGTATCTTCTTTCTGTATTCAGAAAGCTAGATACACCGACATTAGCCTAAGTTACGACTGGCATAAGTCTCTTACGCCGTCGTATCTTAGGGTGCATTCTCACGCTGGCCGCTAGGTGGCGCTTCCGTTGTTTTCGGCGTAGAGTATGCAAATTACCTAGTTACGCCGATTCACCAACGTACGTGCGCCCGGTGGTAGTTTTTTACGTTTGCGTAAGCCTTTTTCGGCGTAACGTTGCTCCTGCTATTAGGTGGCGCAGCCAATGTTAAGAATGGACGTCGTTCCCGCTTCGAAATTTGAATTTTTTGCGTCGTTTGCGTAAGTCGTTCGCGAATAGGGCTGGACGTAATTTACGTTCACGTCGAAACCTTGCGACGTCATTTGAAGCAATGCACACTGGCATATGTACACGGACAGCGCATGCACCGTTCGTAAAACACGTCAATCACGTCAGGTCATCACATATTAGCATAAATCACGTCCCCCCTTCCACATTTGAATTACACGGGCTTATGCCGGCCCCATTTACGCTACGCCGCCGCAACTTGTGGAGCATGTGCTTTGTGAATACTGCACTTGCTCCTGTAAGTTGCGGCAGCGTAGCGTAAATACGATACGCTGCGCCGCCGTAAGAAGGGGCGCAGCTACCTGAATCTAACCCATTGTGTTTTTTTTTTTTAAATTGTCGCTCTTCTTTTGTTTATAGCGCAAAAAATAAAAACCGCAGAGATGATCAAATACCACCAAACGAAAGCTCTATTTGTGGGGGGGGGGGGGGAACATAAAGATTTAATTTGGGTACAGTGTTGCATGACCACGCAATTGTCATTCAAAGTGCAACAGCGCTGAAAACTAAAAATTGGTCTGGGCAGGAAGTAGGTGAAAATGCCCTGTATGGAAGGAGTTAAAAGCCAGCAGCTGCAGTATGTGTAGCTGCTGGCTTGTAATGTTTGTTTTTTTGGCGGAACACCGCTTTAACAAGCAAAACCAAACGTTCCTGGTATTTGATGTCCCTTATAACTTATAACTTTTTTAATTTAAAGGAACGATGGCTATGAGTGTGCCACAGTGAAATTTGTGCGTGCATACAAATGTCCTCATTTTCTATTTAAAAAGTTGCCAAGGTTGCAAGGCCTACTATGCCCTACCCAGTGCCGGCCCAAGACATTGTGCTGCCTGGGACCAAGAATGAAATGCTGCCCCCCCCCCCCAAAAAAAAATCACGCCCACCAAAAGGCCCTCACATTCATTATTTTATAACATGATAACTAAAGGGGACCTGTCATGGCTCTATACATGTATAAAGGAGTATAAAGAGGACCTGTCTTGACTCTATCTATATATATAAAACTCAACGTGTGTGTGTATGTATGTATGTTCCAGCATCACGTCCAAACGGCTAAAGATATTAACATGAAACTTGGCACACATGTTACTTATATGTCAGCAACAAACATAGGATAGGTGGTTTAACCCTTACCTACCCCCATTTGCCATGGTCGGGGTTTTCCTTTAAAGTCCCATTCAACTCTATGGGAAATACATGTTACTTCATAACTTCCAAACGGCTGTAGATATTTCGATAACACTTGGTCACATGTTACTTATATGTCCACTTAAACTATAGGATAGTTAATTTATCCCTTAACTACCCCCATTTGTGAGGGTCGGGGTTTTTGTTTAAAGTCCCATGCAAATCAATGGGAAATGTATGTTCCCACATAACTTCTGTACGCCTGGAGATATTTCAATAATACCTGGTACACATATTACTTATATGCCAAATAAAAATATATGACAGTTAAATTAACCCTTACCTACACCCTTATATAAAAGATGGGTATATTTTTATTACTATGATTTTCCTCCCCAAAAGGTTAAGATAGGAAGACCGGGCAACGCCGGGTATTCAGCTAGTACATGTATAAAGGAGTAAAAATAGGACCTGTCATGGCTCTATACATGTATAAAGGAGTATAAAGAGGACTTGTCATGGCTCTATACATGTATAAAGAGGACCTGTCATGGCTCTATACATGTATAAAGGAGTATAAAGAGGACCTGTCATGGCTCTATACATGTATAAAGGAGTATAAAGAGGACCTGTCATGGCTCTATGCATGTATAAATGAGTATAAAGAGGACCTGCCATGGCTCTATACATGTATAAAGGAGTATAAAAGGACCTGTCAGGGCTCTATACATGTGTATAGGAGTGTTAAACGACGTGTCATGGCTCTATACATGTATAAAGAAATGTTCTGCCCGCCCGCTCCTGTCACCACTAACAGCAGCGGCGCCGGGCTCCTCACAGGCAGTGGCGCCTGCCCGCTCACTTGCTGACTGCTCCCCCCCTCTGCGAGTGTCCTCACAGGCAGCCCGGCGCCGTGCTCCTCACATGCAGCGGAGCGGGCAGAACGAGCTGGCTGGCGGGCGTCAGTATGCTGCCCCCCTAAAAGTGCCGCCTGGTACCCATGGTACCACCCGGTCCCATTGTAGGGCCGGCCCTGGCCCTACCATGACTGTACGTGCTGCAACAAACTCACCCAAGCCCAGAGCTGGTACATTTTAACAATCCTTCCTTCAGAAGAAGAGCAGGTGTTTGTGGTTTTACCTAAAATTCCAACCTTTCACAGAAACAGACCATCCATCCTCTCACAAAAATCTCACGTTGTTAGGAGCGGTTCTTTACTCTAACAAAAAGCTATGCATAAGCAATAAATAAATAAACCCTTTCATGGGAGGATATTACAACATCTATGTTCTACTATTACAAAATATATGTGTTAGGTCATTTTTAAGAACCCCGTATTAAATAAAAGAAATATTACTGCCAAAAAGCAGTAAATAAATATTTCACTGTGTCAAAGGCGCACTCTAGTACCCCTTGTAATAATTCTGAGGGAAAAAATTAGAACAGCAAAAACAATAATAAATATTTGCTACAGGGGCATTGGAGAAAGGCTGTTTGTTAACGAAAGCCATTTGTAAGCAAATGTATAGGAAAACTATGCAATGTCGTCTCCTAAACTACTCTAGCCACAAACTGAAGGGTGATTTTAAAAATGTCCTGCGGCACTCAATCATTCCTTCATTTTAATGTCTTTATTTTATGATTTTATTGATGAAATACTACTTACTCTGTGTTCAAAATTCCTTTTAGGCTGCAGGCATGGGCTAGCTGACATGCAGAGCCATATTTTAAAGCCATATATTTCACATTCCCACGTCCAACTTGGAGGGCACGGTAGCCAAGTTTCTTTTTTTTTCTTTCCAGCAGATATATATTTTCATATTTATTTACTGATTTGACTAATGTATCTATTTTTCAACCCGCATGCTTATGTTTCAATCCATTAAAGTGATTCACGATCAAATAATACGTTATTGCAAGTACAAAGAGGAGATAAAAACTGCAGCACAATAGCTATAACATGGAAACACAAATGATAAAAAAAAATAAAAAATTATTTCACGATTGCATTTACTTTTTAGTATCCAATGTGAAAGAAGGTAAAACAAGAGTTTTCATTATTAACGCCTGGTGAATTATATAAAATAAAACCTGTACTTATTAGATTCTTGGTAGGAATATTTTAACGTGAGTTAGATAATGCTTGTGTGTTTAGATTCTCTGTAAAGGTGATCATACATCAATGGATACAGTCATTACAGTGCATCTACTGTTTAATACGAATGCAGGTATCTGCGATCTCTTTTAATTCTTTGGGTAACACATATGGCCAGATTATGTTGAGATTAGGTCAGCAGAAGACTTTTAAGCTGGAGTCATAAAACAACTTTTAAAGCCAGACATTTTTTTTAAATGTGGAAAATTCCTTATTAGTCTTGGCATCCACAAAGTGTTGAAGTCAAATCACAGTACTACCATCAGAGGCACATGATTTCTGGAAGAAGATCCCTCATCTGGCAAAAAAGCAGGCATGGAACCACAGCCATGGACATGGAAGGATTTTTTAACGTTGTCGTTTTTCGGGTTGTAAAAAATGGTCGTGTGTGGGCTTTAACGACGTGAAAAATCCGCACATGCTCAGAAGCAAGTTATGAGACGGGAGCGCTCATTCTGGTAAAACTACCGTTCGTAAATCGTCTTTTACAAACACAAAATCAGCTAAAGCTGCCCAAAGGGTGGCGTCATCCGAATGGAACTTCCCCTTTATAGTGCCGTCGTACGTGTTGTACGTCACCGCGCTTTGCTAGAGCATTTTTTTTTCACGATCGTGTGTAGGCAAGGCTGTTTTAATGATCAAGTTGAAAAAAAACTGTAGGCTCATCTAATTCCCAAAAACTTAGTTTTTTCTAGAGCCTGAAAAAACATATTTTTTTACAACCCGAAAAATGATCGTGTGTACACGGCATAAGGGTTGCATTAATTTCAATATGTACTGTTGTTTGCTATCATTTACACCTATTACATTACAATCATATGAAGGTATAACATGCACTTCTAGGCTGGTTGCACATAGACAGTGCTGAGAGACTAAGAGGAAGTGAAGAAAATGTAAAAAGTAAAGAAGATACAGAAGTAAGATAAAGAAAGAATGGAAGAAAGCACACACGACTGGTAAGTAGGCTGCAGTGTGGATAGACAGGGCACCATTCAGTAACAGTATCAAGGCAAGGATATCACAATAATATGGACTGGAAAAGTACCAGTGGCGGTCAGGCCAACTAAGGGCAGACTTGGGATGTCCACAAAGTTTATTTTCATAGGATTTCCTTTAGCATTTTTAATTAGATTGAAGGAAAAAAAAATTAAGAAAACAAAGAATTGTTCTTAAATTTAACTTCAGCATAATCTCAAATTCCAACACACTCTATTGATATGTGGGAGCTCTAATGAATAATTACTAGTAGTCACCTAGAATAACCAGCCAGAATGATCGCTTCTCGTCTGATAATAAATTAATTTGCATTTATTGTAAAAAGGAACCTTTTCCAAGTTGGCTCTTTCATTACAGCTTAATTATATGACACCGCCATCGCTCTTCAGAATGTATTACCGCAATGATCAAAATGAGAGCAGGATAAATAATGGCAATGCAGCACTGTATATGTTTTAATTAGCCAAAGGTAAGCAAAGGAGCACTGACGCTATTATATTAAGGTCAGAGCGCCACATGACTTGATCTACAATACATTACGACAAGAAAGGTTCTACTAAATTAGAGTCTCCGCATAATCAACATAATTACACTAAAATGTATCATAACACATGCACAGTTGACATTCTCTGCAACTCATTTTTTTTTTAACTGTTAAATGGACAGTCCTTCCAGAAGTTTTATTTCAATTGTCTGTTGGCCTCCACCCTATGGTTTATTCTATCTCTAGGAACCACGTCACATGGGCGATCATAGTCCATGGCAAAGCCACTCTCTGGAACTTAAGGAGTGATTTTAATCATAAAAGGTTACTGAAGGTTCCACTGTAAAGGATAATACCAGCCAAGCAACATAATACACAGTTGATACAAAGATGGGAACTCATTTACCAAATAAATTTTACGTAAAGAAAATGCACATAGTTTTTGCCATACATTTACTGCTGCTATGCTACACAACAAGGCTTTTAAAATCCCATAGTGATCCTTGAGCCCTGCTGGACCCAACGTCTCTAGAATATCCCAGCTCCTTCACACCTCCTACCCCCCCCCCCCCACCCCCCGTATTTTCTTCCTTTCTCCCATCTCCGTTCTTGCTTTCTTTCTTCTTGTTTTTCTTCCTTTTTCTCTTCTCTCTCTATTCATTGTACAACATGATAACATACCTCTTGGTCGTATTTGTGTTTGTATCCTTGCCATATTTTGGTTATTACTCAACCTGGTTTTAAAAGCCCCTAGTGATCCTTGAGTCCTGCTTGACACAACGTCTCTAGAACCATATCCCAGCTCCTTCACACCTCTTACCCCCCCCCCATCTTTTCCTCCTTCTTCCCATCTCCGTTCTTGCTTTATTTCTTCTTGTTTTTCTTCCTTTTTCTCTTCTCTCTCTATTCATTGTACAACATGATAACATACCTCTTGGTCGTATTTGTGTTATACCAGATTGACTGTAGATTACGTACTCTACTAGATAGGATAAAGGTCCTTGCCATATTTTGGTTATTACTCAACCTGGTTCCTCTGTTATGACACTACCAAAAGTCTCTCTGACGTACCTTTGGTTTACACCTGTCGCCTAGGTGGCCCGTAGGTGGAGGTAGAAAGTGGGACAGGAAGTCCCACTCCTACCGAAGCCCCCACCCCCCCCAAAAAACACTACATGCCAAATGTGGCATGTAAGGGGGTGAGGAATGCTTAAAGCGGAAGTTCCACTTTTGGGTGGAACTCCACTTTAATGAAAACATTTTCAACTCTAATGCCGCGTACACACGATTAGTCGATCCGATGAGAACGGTCTGATGGACCGTTTTCATCAGACCAAACAGATCATGTGTGGGCCCCATCGGTTATTTATCCTTCGGTTAAAAAATTTGAAACTTGTTTTAAAATTAACCGATGGATACCTAACCGATAGAAAAAAAAAACGATCGTTTGTAGGCACGTCCATCGGTTAAAAATCCATGCATGCTCAGAATCAAGTTGACGCATGCTTGGAAGCATTGAACGTTGTTTTTTTCAGCGCGTCGTTGTTTTTTACGTCACCGCATTCTGACATGATCGGTTTTTTAACTGATGGTGTGTAGGCACGACTGACCATCAATCAGCTTCATCGGTTAACTGATGGAAAATTCCATCAGACCGTTCTTATTGGATTGACAGATCGATCGTGTGTACAGGGCATTACAGCCTGTAGAACTACAGACTACATGTTATTTACCACTACCACCTACTCTTTGGACTACGAGTAAACCTCACCACACTCCAACACCCATACTGAGTTTTCTCCCTCCTGTAGGCTCATCTAATTCCCAATGCTACCAATCAGTTTAGAGAGCAGGGGCTAACAGCGGGTCTTAGATTTCAGTGTTGGCATCCTGGTATAGATGCAGGTTTTAGATAATTCCACAAACTAATAAAATATTTCACAACTGTATAAAGGGGCTAGTAGCAGGCCTTAGCTTTCAGTGTTGGCATCTTGGTACTGATGCAGCTTTTAAATAATTCCACAAACTAATAAAACATTTCCCACCACCACCTATTCTTTGGACTACGAGTGAAGCTCACCACACTCCAACACCCATACTGAGTCCTCTCCCTCCTGTAGGCTCATCAACTTCCCAATGCTACCAATCAGTTTAGAGAGCAGGGGCTAGTAGCAGGCCTTAGTTTTCAGTGGAGTGCGGCATCTTGGTATAGATGCAGATTTTCGAAAATTCCAAAACTAATAAAATATTTCCCACCACCACCTATTCTTTGGACTACGAGTGAACCTCACCACACACCAACACCCATACTGAGTTCTCTCCCTGCTGTAGGCTCATCTACTTTCTAATGCTACCAATCAGTTTAGAGAGCAGGGGCTAGAAGCAGGCCTTAGCTTTCAGTGGAGTGTGGCATCTTGGTATAAATGCAGATTTTAGATAATTCCACAAACTAATAAAATATTTCACAACTATATAAAGGGGCTAGAAGCAGGCCTTAGCTTGCAGTGGAGTGTGGCATATTGGTATAGATGCAGATTTTAGATAATTCCACAAATGAATACAATATTTCCCACCATCACTTATTCTTTGGACTACGAGTGAACTTCACCACACTCCAACATCCATACTGAGTTCTCTCTCTCCTGTAGGCTCATCTACCTCCCAATTCTACCAATCAGTTAAGAGATCAGGGGCTAGTCGCAGGTCTTAGCTTTCAGTGGAGAGTGGCATCTTGGTATAGATGCAGATTTTAGATAATTCCACAAACTAATAAAATATTTCACAACTGTATAAATGAACAAAAGCATGTTTTGGATATTTGTCTGATTTTTATTTTTAATCCTGTTTTCCTATGTGTCCAGACTGTCAGCTCTACATTAGAATACATTTTTTTCCTAAAAAAAAAAAAATCCTTCCTGGTTTTGATAGATGGTCTCCATTAGTTTGACATACAACTGCTCAACTCTATCAATTCACTTTGGCACATTAAGGAGCTCCAGTGTGAGATGGGGGAGTGGAGCTGTAGAAAGCACAAATAATGAGCAGAATATATTGTTCACTGCCTTATCGTGATGCCTTCTGAGCACAAACACTGGCAAACACTGGCAACTAAAAAGACCCCCAGATGAGCTCGGAATTCTACCACTCCATCATAAACAATTGCCCTCTGGAGTCGTCATCAGTTGGGAAATGTTTAAAACATTTACCATATGTGGCTAAGAACAGCCTAATTTGTCCACTTTAAAATTTAGCATTACTTTTTGAAAGGATAGTTAATTTTAAAAATATGTCTTCATAGGTGAAGAGCTTTATGGAAAGCAGCTAATGCATCAACCGCGCTCTCCTGAATAATTAGGAATTGTCACCAAAGAAAAATGCTGCAGTTCATGTAAATAACTATTTACCTAGAGGAACAAGAAATCCACGAGAGTCAGCATACTTTAATGAGGCATGACAATAGGAAAAAAAAAAGAGAGAGAGAGAGAGAGAAAGCTTTGCCGGGCTGCATCTGCCTTAACTGACACCGCTTATGGTAAAAATTGGCCAAAACAGGTATTATTTGTTTTTTACTTGTCAGATATAATGTAGCTTGAAAATTTTCAACAGGCAACGAGCATCAAGGCTATTTGTTACTTGCAACAGCCTTAATTGTTTGTCTGGCAGAAATAAAAAATTAGGGTGCTTATGTCATTTACCTAAATTCCTAATTAATGTGAAGGTGTCAGAGTTTTCTAAAAGATACGGGGAAAAGAATGAGAAATGGTTTCTCTGTGATTTTCATCTTGCCTTGGCTAGGCATGCAAAGCGAAAACAAAACTTTTGCTTGATACCACAAAAGATGAAGCAGCTGGACATTTTCTTTATCTCCTCTAAGCCAACTGCAGACATTAGATAGAGTTTCTACATGCAGGTATGATCAAACCAATAAATGATTTTTTTGGGCATGTTCATGTTCACCTAGTGGCCATATGCCTTAACCTGGGCCGGACTTACCATTGGGCTTGACTGGGCTATAGCCCATAGGCCCCGCCTGTTTACGTTGAATTGTTTTCAATAATATGCCAGTCATTAAATTTTTGTATTTAAAGTGTGTTGATTGGTCTAGCATTTTTACCTGTTCTAGGGACATTGATAATTTTTGTCCTCCGTCCAAGTAGACAAACTGTCTTTCTTTTATTGTTACCCTTGTGAAGCAATTTTTGCAATATTATGCCTGGTATCTGTCCTTTTGCTGGATGTGGTGTGTTACTTTGGCTCCAATTGCTGGATTTGCCCTTTGAATACATTGCACTTTGACTTGTGTCAGTGCTTTTTTGTGCCCATGCGCAGTATACATCATGTCCTTCGGGACAACGCTATGTTTACTATTGATGACTACGCATCATCATTATGCGACGCGGTCGCAATGACGTCATTACGTCCGGTCATTCTTCTGCGCATGTGCGGGCATCCGAATGACACTATTTATAGCTGCGGTGGCTATTGATGAACAGACGTGACCAGGGGAGGACTGACCATTTAGGCACTCGGGGTTGCCAGGGTAAAATCAGGGACAATATGTAAAAATCTGTATTTTTTTACATCTGTGCCTGATATGTTCGAAACTGACTTGCTTTTGATGTGAAAATCCCAAGATTTTAGCTGCCCCACCTCTGCACTGCCTCCTGGCGTGGTGACCACCTGTAAGCCCAGGGGCCCCATAATATTCTATTGCCCGGGGGGCCCATATGTTGTCAGTACGTCCCTGGACGTGACGGCTCATATGGCGGAATTAAATGATCCATCTGACAGGGAAGCTCTTTCCTTGCCAGGCTCTTTGTGGTGATATTGGGTTATTTATCCCCATACACACATTCATTTTATGCTGTTTTGCTTTCCTAGGCATACCCCTTTGAACTGGGAGAACTGTACCCTCCACTTTTCGTAGTCAAGCTCTAATGCGTTTCGTCATCACGTCTTTGTCGGAGGCCCTCTGGCGAAGACGTGATGACGAAATGCGTTAGGGCGTGACTACGCGGCTCACTTGTCATTCACACAACAGAGCGTCACCCCAGGACTCAACGCAACCAGTGTTTTCATTGGGAATTACGGGCGGTGGTGAGATAAACAACTTTGCTTGTGCTAACATGCTGTTTTGATTTTCACATCTTGTATGCATATTTTGTAAGCAGGGTTTTTACGATCTCAAGAAAGTAGCAATTTTACACTATGTCGAGCATTCCTTCATATCTTTTCATGATACACCTGCCATGCTGACCTTATCAAGAGCACGAATGTTGATGGTCTAGTCCTAGGACTACAGGTGGATCCTGATTTAAAGGAGGTTATGTGCCTGTTCACACTTACCTCTGGTAAGTACATCCACAAAGGGGGTGCCCACGAGGTGGATTGGTGGAGGTTGCTTTCAACCAGCGTATTGCTCAAAAATCATCAGGATAAGACAGGACACCTCACTTTTCCATTTATTGTATGAACTTGGTGATTGGATGTGTGTGTGACGCACACTATTCGTCATATGTCACTCTATGATCATTATGCACTAATTTGATCTTTGTGGTTTTATGCTGATTTTATATTATTTACATCACAATATTCTGCATATCATTGTGTAGCACTGAAATTTTTATGAAACAAGTGTATTTGATTGAGGAATTTAATCATTCATTCAAGCCCAATTTTTTTTAAATAATTCAGATTAATTAAACATTTTTAATAGACTTCAGCAATTAACATAAATTATGTAATTGTGTTTAGTTGTTTGTTCAGAATCGTGATCTCTATTTTTATTCTCAGTTTATCCAGAATTGTGTAGCTCTAATACATAGCTTGTGTATGTATCATTTTGTTCTATTTAAAGTCATGTATAAATGGTAGGGCCCGAAAGTGACTCAAGCCCAGGGGCCCCCATCACCCTAAGTCCTGGCCTTAACCATTGGCTTTATTTCGAGAGATATCTCAAGATATTTATCTCCACAGATCATTCAATAAAAATCCAACCCGGCCAATCACCTACTTTTCCAAAATTAGTAAACAGAGGTAGTTGCTGGCATCCACAGACATAACAATTGTAAAAAAGAAGCAATTTTTTTATCAAAATTTTTAGGATAAATATATAGACTTATATTAACCGCTTGCTTTTATACGTCGGCAGAATGGCACAGCTGCGCAAAGTAATGTATATATACGTTGCTTTGAATTTCGCGCCGTGCGGGCACGCGCACGCCGCCACTGTTTTGCCTTGATCTTCTGCTCCCTGTCATCGGGAGCAATGATCACTGTCGTGTCACTGGTAGCTCAGCCCCCACACAGTTAGAATCACTCCCTAGGACACACTTAACCCCTTCCTCGCCCCCTACCGGTTAACCCCTTCCCTGCCAGTGTCATTTACACAGTAATCAGTGCATTTTTATAGCACTGATCGCTGTATAAATGACAATGGTCCCAAAATAGCGTCAAAAGTATCCGATGTGTCCACCATAATGTCGCAGTCATGATAAAAATCGCAGATCGCCGCCATTACTAGTAAAAAAATATTATAATATACTGTAAATGCCATAAAACCATCCCTTGTTTTGTAGATGCCATAACTTTTGCGCAAACCAATCAATAAATGCTTCTTGCAATTTTTTTACAAAAAATATGTACAAGAATACATATCGGCCTAAACTGAGGTAAAATGTATTTTTTTTTTTTATATTTTTTGGGGGATATTTTTTATATTATTTTTGTTTATAGCGCAAAAAATAAAAACCGCAGTGGTGATCAAATAGCACCAAAAGAAACCTCTATTTGTGCTAAAAAAAGGACGTCAATTTTGTTTGGGAGCCACGTCGCACGACCGCACAATTGTCAGTTAAAGCGACACAGTGCCGAATCGCAAAACGTGGCCTGGTCATTTGGCAGCCAAATCCTCCGGGGCTGAAGTGGTTATCATTACTCACCAATGAAACCTCACAGTTCTCTTTACCAGTAACGTCATCAGTAGCCTATACTTACCTTCACTCCCCTGTAGCTCTGTTTGCCCGCCAGGTGAGGAAAAATACCTGGTACTTCCCAATATGGGAAGCATGTCACTCATCGGTCTTTCTCCCACATGACAGAACTGCTGCTTGCTGATTGGTCACTCAGGCACCCAGCCCTTTAATGTGTGGGTGGAGATAATTTTCAGAGCTGTCTAAGGTCATGACTTGCAGGTTACCTAGGGTTGACTATCTTTGCTAACAACAGCAAAGCAGCACAGCAGGGTCATGGATGGTCATATAAAGAAATAAAGCTGCTGGTGGGACCACAAATGAAAGAGGAGCTGCAGTCTGCTCACATAATTTGTAATAAAAACATCTTTGCCATTCTGATGCTTCCCCCCAAAGACTTTGCATGTTATTTTATATATACTGTGATTCTGTACTTGCAAAATATGCTGCAGAAATTTCCCTCCACTGAGCCTGACTGCAACCATTTTAACTGTGGGCAGCTGAAGCTGCTGCCTGTTCACTTCCTGGATTTACACAGACACACAGAGGCACACCTCCAGCTCTGCAGCCCTGCAGCTCTCATTGGCCCTCTTATGACTCACCCCCCTCTCTTTCTGGCAAACTCTGACAAGAGTAAGAGAGAGAGATGTGCATGATGTCATAAGCCTAGACTTTTTGTATAAGGCAGAAAAAAAAGTTTTAATATCCAAAGTTAAAACAACAAGGGCAGACGATTTAATAGATGGAAAGTTGAAAAAAATGACTGAAGTTCCTCTTTAATTACAGCTAAAGTCTCCTGTATGACAGCCTAAACACGTACCTTATCCAGTTATTATGTGATGCTCCTTTATCTTCCCTAAATTAGCCAATTGCTCCTTCTTTTGTCCCTTGCACACCACCCCTCCCAGCTAAATAGGCAGTGCTGTCAATACAGAAAGCAGGGGGCAGGATAAGGTGTGGTCAGACAAGGTACAGGCTGGTCATAATAATGATAGCCCCACCCTCTTCTTATCCCACTGTAGTGCACTGGCTACATAAGGGTGGAAAGTCTGCTCCCAATTCATAAGCAGTGCAGCATTGTTGCCACATCATCATCACATTAAGTTGCCTTAGGTGGACTTCATTGAATGGCTTAACAGGCATTTGTAAGATTTGCAGAGGGACTAAAAGAATACTGTAATTGCAGATGCACTTATAATCAGTGTTGCCAACCGTCAGTATTTTTACTGGCTGCCAGTAAAAAACTGGCAATTTTTTTCTGCCAGTAAATGCCAGCAAAAGTAAAAGGTTGCCAGTAAAAAATATGGCTGTGACACTCGGCTTGGTCGGGAGCTGGCTGAGACTATCCGAGTACGGAGGCGGTGCCTGAGCATGTCGTGTGATGTCATGGTGCAATGGAGCCAAGCCATAGCCTCGTGTGTGGGCCTGCAGTATGGGAGAAACCCTTTTGCTTTTACTAAACCAACATCTATAGGTTCTGATTATAGTTTTCAGAAAATCACAATCTTTCTGGTTACATAGAACACCCCTCAGATCTACAGTGACTGCACATCCAAGTGCAATTAAGTGCACATGTAGTGCACAGTGGATTTGTCTTTAGTAAAAAAACAAAAACAAAAAAACAATGTGGCAATAGACTGGTATGGAACATGTACACAGTGCACTGGGCGCCATTATGACTAGTCACTATGGGTACAACACACATGGGTTGTTTGCACATTATTATGAAAAAAGGCTTTTAACTATTTTTTACAGCGTGTCTGGGTGTAAAACTAATTCTGCAGATCAATATTCAGAAATAAGAAGGGAGGGGGTTTGGCTAAGGTTGAGGATCAAACGGAAGAGAGTCTGTGAAAGGCTGAACTTGTCCCTTTGATCAAAATCAAACGCCATGAAGCAAACATGAATTTACAGCAGGGCATGTTTATGTTCACTTTAGATCAATGTAAAAAGTGTTAAACAAACATTTCGGAAATAAATGACATGGTGATTTAAAACAGAGCGCACTGTACTTAATCAAAGTGCACCTGTCATTCTGTATAAAAGAATTTGCGACAGAAAAGGAGGATGGAGAAGTAGGTGCCGTTCTCTTGTTCATTAGTGGGGCTGATTTACTAAGAACAAATATACTTGCAAGGGAAGTTTCAATTCGGTATGGTATTATCCCCATAGATGTCACTTATTTCCCTTGCATGTGATTGGTTATTCTTGCAAAGTGAAATTACGGCTATAATAAGGCTTACCTATATGTACTAAAAGTATCTCCTGAATGTGCGCCGTTTAGGAGATATTTACCTTTTTAATGCACAGATGATGTCGTGCTGTTTCTTTCCCAGCGAATTTCCGTGGGCACGATCCCGTGTCGCTCTCTCCTAGGCCTCCTAGGCACGATCGATTAACCAGAGGACAACGGTCTGATGAACCGTTTTCATCGGTCCAAACAGATCGTGTGTGGGCCCCATAGGTTATTTAACCTTAGGTTAAAAAAAAGCCAACTTGCTTTAAAATTAACCGATGGATTCCTAACCAATGGGAAAAAAACGATCGTTAGTAGGCACGTTCATCGGTTAAAAATCCATGCATGCTCAGAATCAAGTCGACGCATGCTTGGAAGCCTTGAACTTTATTTTTTTCAGCACGTCATTGTGTTTTACGTCACCGCGTTCTGACACGATCGTTTTTTTAACTGATGGTGTGTACGCACGACGGACCATCAGTGAGCTTCATAGGTTAACCTAGGACAATGGTCCTTCAGACCGTTGTCCTCTGGTTAACCTATCGTGTGTACGAGGCCCTAGGCTTCTCGGCTCTTCATTGGATAGATTGATAGCAGCACAGCCATTGGCTCCCACTGCTGTCACTCAAATCCAATGACGTGGCCGCTGGGTGGTGAGGCCAAGTCAAAAACTCGCCGGCTATGGATGCTGAGAATATAACACAGGAGCGCGCCCGCAAGGTAACCCCCTCAGGAGGGAGCTTCCCAGAGGGGGCTATCTTTTGTGGGGAGGAGCCGCGAGAGCCGCCGTGGGACCCCAGAACAGGAGGATCGGGGCCACTCTGTGCAAATCAAACTGCACAGTGGAGGTAAGTATGACATGTTTGTTATTAAAAAAAAAAACTGAACCCTTTCAACCACTTTCATTTGTTACTTTTCATTTGTTTAGATATGGCATTCATTATTTTGGATAATTCTTAACTTCGGATAAATTCGTATTCGTTACTTTCGCTAACATCCAAATTTTAAAGGAAATTCCAATACCTATAATTTAATAGTTAGTAATAGTTAAGTTATTATTACTTGGTTATTATTTCAGATTTTCACATTTTCGGATTTTCAAATTTCAAACTTGTGAATTTACAAATTTTTAAAATTTTCTAATATTTGAATATTCTGAACATTTTGTTAAATGGGTTTTCAATAATTCAGATATTTATGAATTAACAAATTTGTCGAAATTGTCATTGGGAAGACTCTCCCCCTTACAGATAGCTAAAAAGATCAATGTTTATAGTGGTTACCCATCTGAGAGGCAGAAGTTGCTTACTGCTTAAGGAACCCCTAGAAACCCTGAAGGAACCCTCCATTTCCCACGGAACCCCCTGTTGAGAAAGGCTGTCTTTTTAATGTACAGTAGCCCTTAATGATCACATCTAACTTTGCTTAGGTTTTAATTGATCCATTTGGCTGATGTTGCCGCCCCACAGGACAATGGAAGTTCTACCACTATCACTTCTGTCAGGGCCAAATCTTACATTTTGTAGCATGCCTGCCTGTGTATGTGAGTCCTATACTTCAGCAGAAAGCATTAGCTAATGCACACGTCCATAAAATGTGTCCTGTCTGCTTGAATCTATCTCGTACACATGGGGTCTGAGCACCAGGGGCGGACTGACCATTCAGGCACTCGGGCACTGCCCGAGGGCCCCATGCCACTAGGGGGCCCCATCAGGGTTGCCAACCTCAGTAAAACCAGGGACAGTATGTAAATATCTGTGTTTTTTAAAAATCCCAAGATTATAGCTGCCCTGCCTCTCCAGTACCTTTTCAGTGTGTGTATGTGTATTCTGTGTGTATGTATACTGTGTGTGTATATTGTGTATCTGAGTGTGTATACTGTGTATGTATGTATGTGTACTGTGTGGCCCCATAATCTACTATTGGCCGGGGGCACCATAATCTCCTTCTGCTCGAGGGCCACATAATCTCCTATTGCCCTGGGGCCCCATGAGTTGTCAGTCCGCCCCTCCAAGATGGAGGCAAACACATAAGGTTCTCCTGCTCCCACCACTCCTCATGGCGTTATCACCCTTTCCACCTAAAGGATAACCTCTTTCAAGAGATATAAGATTATTCTTTGTTTGATACTATCGGACCAATAGGAACTTACGTGGACCATTGTAAGTAACGAGAACGTTGGTGACAGCTGATGGTGGGATGACCATTGTTATGTTTTTATTCACATATGTTTAGAAATTGCGCTGTAATTCCATTTTTCTTGAAGAAGCAGGAAACGCATCTGCGCTGAATTGAAGTTGCAGCGAGCTAAATCACCACCCGACTGCAGTAGGGTGATGAATTATTCATAATGTTATAGTGACCTTGTTTTTGTGATATAATCAATGTTATTGACTTGTTTTCATTTTTGTACAAATAAACTTTTTTGACATTTTATCTTATGAGAACCAGTAAAGTCCTTCAAATAGTAGTTAGGGTTTTTTGTAAATATAATCACGAATACGTAAGATTTTTTAATGCCATCAATGAAATGTTTTTTAAGTAGTATGATTTAAAAGAATGTATTTTTGTGTGATTAGAATATGAATTATTTGCACAGATATACAAGCACTTATTGCACTTTAGAGCAGCGCAGCACTTTACACCATTGAGATTGAAGCCCCGAGCCTCTTTCTGAGATTTGGGCCCGGATTCACAGAGAGCGGGCGCACATTACGCCGCCGTAGCGCAAATAAGATACGCTACGCAGACGCAGCGCAGAGAGGCAAGCATTGAATTCACAAAGCCATTGCTCCCAAAACGGCACTGGGTTTCTAAGGCGTAAGCCGCTGTAGGTGGAAGTGAGCGTGAGCCATGCAAATGAGGCGTGACCCCATGCAAATGATGGGCCAAGCGCCACACAGATACTTATAATGAACGGCGCATGCGCCGTCCCGTGGACGCATCTCCGTGCACATGCTCAGAATCACGTCGGAACAACTGTCTAAGATACGTCAGATCACTGCCTATGGCGTGAACATAACCTACGCCCAGCCAAACTACGTAGACTTGGGTTCCCTGGTGCAGCCCTTTACATGGATGCTGCTGAGTTACACCTCCTTTATGGGGCATAACTTTACGCCGGACGTATAACCTTACGTGCACCGGGTCGGACGCACGTACGTTTGTGAATCAGCGTATTTTCCTAATTTGCATATTTGAATGGCTGATCAATGGGAGCGTAAATATGCGCCCAGCGTGAATGTGCGACCACCCTACGTCGGCGTAAGCAAGTTACGTCGGCAGACTGAAGCCTTTTTTTAGGTGTATCTCTGTTTGTGGGTCAGGCACACAGATACGACGGCGCACATTTGTACATACGTCGGCGTATCTTGAGATACTTCGGCGCAAGTGCTTTGTGAATCCGGGCCTTGGTGTTTACAAGTTAAAAACATTTTTTTTTGCTAGGAAATCACTTAGAACCCCCAAACATTATATATATTTTTTTCTAACACCCTAAAGAATAAAATGGTGGCCGTTACAATACTTTTTGTCACACCGTATTTGCGCAGCAGTCTTACAAGCGCTCTTTTAAAAAAAAAAAAAAAAACACTTGTTTGAATGAAAAAATAAGACAACAGTAAAGTTAGCCCAATTTTTTTTATATTGTGAAATATAATGTTACGCCAAGTAAATAGATACCCAAAATGTCACGCTTCAAAGTTGCGCCGCTCGTGGAATGGTGACAAACTTTTACCCTTAAAAATCTCCATAGGCGACTTTTAAAAAATTCTACAGGTTGAGTTACAGAGGAGGTCTAGAGCTAGAATTTTTTCTCTCGCTCTAACGATTGCGGCGATACTTCACATGTGTGGTTTGAACACAGTTTTCATATGCGGGCGCTACTCACATATGTGTTCACTTCTGTGCGCAAGCTCGTCAGGACAGGGTGCTTTAAAAAAAAAATCATATTTATTTGACTTTATTTTTTTAATTTTGACACTGTCTTTAAAAAAATTAAATTGGCTCACTTTTATTCCTATTACAAGGAATGTAAACATCCCTTGTAATAGACCACAGTATGATAGGTCCTCTTAAATATGAGATCTGGGGTCAAAAAGACCTCAGATCTCATATTTAGACTGAAATGCAATAAAAAAAAATAATGTTTTATGTCATTCTAAAAAAAATAAAAAAATGGCCCTTTAAGTGCATTGGGCAGAACTGACGTTTTGGCGGCGGGCGGTTCGTAAATGGTTAAGGTAAAATGCCTTTTGGCTTTTTTTTTAGAGCCACTTTAACAGGATATGTTCACCTTTGTAAAAAAATAAATAAATGCACATCTTTTTGCAGGTAAAAAAAGTGCATTTATTATATTTTTTTACTATGAGCCTGCAAAGCATTGCACCCGTGATCAGTGGGGGCTGCTGCAACAGTAACATGTTACATAATACATCCTGAATACGGGTGTAACATGTAACAAAAGGTGAATTTATTCTTTAATACCACTTTAAAGTGGCAAGTGCAAAAACTGTGAGAAAATAATGGTTAAAGCGGAGGTCCGGTGAAAAAAAAAAGTCAGCAGCTACTAACACTGTAGCTGCTGACTTTTACTAAGGAGACTTACCTGTCCAGGGTGCCTGCCATAACAGTAGCCAAAGCCAAGCAAACGCTCGGGTCTCGGCTGCCCCCGCCACCATCCTCGGTCAGGGAATCAGGAAGTGAAGCCTTGCGGCTTCACCGCCCGATTCCCTACTGCGCATGCACGAGCCGCGCGGCGCGCCGTGAATGGATGATGTCTCCTGGGACACACACAATGTCCCAGAAGACACTGCTCCACCATTCCATAGGAGGCAGCCGAGGAACAGAAGAATGAAGACGGACCGTGGATCAGGAAGTGGCAGATTACGATGATCTGCCTAGCAACAGGCACTCAGGTATGTATATAAAAATGTAATTGTTTTTCAGCATTTAAAAAAAAAAAGTTTTCCTTGGTGGAGCTCCGCTTTAATGGCCGAGCCTCTTTTTGACACTCTTTTTGTTGTTTACAAGTAAAAATCTGGGGGGGTTTTTGCCAAAAAATTACTTAGAACCCCCAAACATTATATATATTTTTTTCAGACACCCTAGAGCATGGGTCTTCAAACTACGGCCCTCCAGTTGTTCAGGAACAACAATTCCCATCATGCCTAGTCATGTCTGTGAATGTCAGTGTGTTACAATGCCTCATGGGATGTGTAGTTCTACAACAGCTGGAGGGCCGTAGTTTGAGGATCCCTGCCCTAGAGAATAAAATGGCAGTTGTTGCAATATAAGCGCTCTTACAAGAGCAATTTTTTGAATAAAAATAAAACTTTTTTTACTTAAAAAGCTAAACAACAGTAACGTTAGCCCAATTGTGAAAGATAATGTTATGCTGAGTAAATTGATAGCCAACATGTCGCGCTTCAAAATTGCGCCCGCTTGTGGAATGACGACAAACTTTGACCTTTAAAAATCCCTATAGGCGACGTTTGAAAATTTCTATAAGTTACCAGTTTTGAGTTACAGAGGAGGTCTAGTGCTAGAATTATTACTTATGTGTTTGCTTCTGTGCGTGAGCTCGGCAGGATGGGGCGCTTACATTTTTATTTTCTTAGTTATTTTACTTTTTATGTAAATTTTTACACATTTTTAAACATCCCTTGTAATAGAAAAAAAGCATGACAGGACCTCTTAGGCCCTGTACACACGACCGGATCTGTCCGCTGGGATTTATCCGCGGATCAGTTCCAGTGGACAGATGCGGTCGTGTGTAGGCCCGAGCGGACATTTTCCAGCGGACATTTGTCCAACCGACGGTTTTCCAGCGGATAAAAATTTCTTAGCATGCTAAGAAATCTATCCGCTGGAAACCTGTCCTTCGGACTTATCCGGTCGTCTGTACAGACTCACCGGATAAGTCCGTCCGATCCCCATCCCTCGCATGCGTCAAAATGATTTGACGCATGCGTGGAAGTATTTACCTTCCAGGGTGGCGCACGTCGCCGCGTCATCGTCCAGGCGACGGCGCGGCCACGTCACCGCGGATGTTTTCCGCTGGGATTTTGATCTGATAGTGTGTACAGCCATCAGATCAAAATCCGCCATCGGACATATCCGATGGAAATGGTCCGGCGGACCGTTTTCATCGGATATCCGCCTGTGTGTACAGGGCCTTAAATATGAGATCTGGGGGTCAAAAAGACCTCAGATCCCACATTTACACTTAAATGCAATAAAAAGAAACAAGTAATTAAATGCAATTAGAAACTAAATAAAAAAGGTCTCTTTAAGAGCGATGGGCGGAAGTGACGTTTTGACGTCACTAGCGCCCTGCAATGATATGGAGACGTGTGGGGGGCCATTTTCCCCTCACTCGACTCCAGGCCTGTCAGGGGTCCTGCATGACTCCAAAACGTTGCACTCTCCTTATGTTGTGATCATGCAATAAACTATCCGTTTGGACGCTATTTTGTGTCGATCCATGGTATGCTGGCAAATATCTGCGTTGCTGCCAGGGGGAAGGACGCGATCACCTCCACCGCTACCGACGGCTCCGGTAAGCGGCGGAGACGACCAGAACGCGGCGGGAGTTGGGCCTTTCCTGTCCCTAGTAAAAGTGATCTTGCGCCAAATCCGCCCGTGGAGAATCTTAAAGCGTACCTCCGACCATTTTAGAAATTACTGTGGTTATGGCAGCTAGCTGCTATCAAAACAACAGTATTTAGCCTCAAAGTACCAACGTACAATGATGGCGATTGCGCTAAGCGGTTAAACATGCAAAGAAGTGCTGGGAAACCTTCAATGACAAACAGTAAAGTGATCATTCAAACAAGTGTAAACCTCATGAAATAATGAATAAAACATGAAGTGCTGGTAATACACACCGATCAGCCATAACATTATGACAACTGACAGGTAATTTGAATAACATTGATTATCTCATGACAATGGCATCTGTTGTTGAAAGCAGAAAAAATAGGCAAGTGTAAGGATTTGAGCAACTTTGACAAGGGACACATTGTAATGTTTAAGTGACTGGGACAGAGCATCTCCAAATCTGCAGCTCTTGTGGGATGTTCCCAGTCTGCAGTGGTCAGGACCTACCAATAATTGGTCCAAAGGAGGAAAACCAGTAAAGCACTGAGAGGTCATGGGAGGCCAAGGCTCATTGATGCACGTGGGGAGAGAAGCAATGGTGGCCCATCCGTACGGGGCGCAGGGGAGCCGCCCCCCTAATCCATGCGCCCGGCCCCTAATCTACATGCAGGGTGGCGGGCGCATGGATTCCAATGTTTTTTTCTTCTTTTTTGAAGCACATGATTAGAGCCTGAGGCTCTAATTGGTCTTAAAAAAAAGGGTGGAGAGGAACAACTGTCCGGACATCCGGACAGTATAGAACGCATTTAAAATCATATCGGAAGTGATGTCAGAACATGGAGATAATGGCCCGGATTCAGAAAGGAGATACGACGGCGTATCTCCGGATACGCCGTCGTATCTCTGAGTGCGGGCCGTCGTATCTATGCGACTGATTCATAGAATCAGTTACGCATAGATTTCCCTAAGATCCGACCGGTGTAAGTGTCTTACACCGTTGTATCTTAGGCTGCATATTTACGCTGGTCGCTAGGTGGCCCTTCCGTATATTTACGCAAGGAATATGCTAATTAGGTATTTACACCGATTCCGAAACGTACGTCCAGCCGGCGCATTTTTTTTACGTCATTTATGTTAGTTTTTTTTCCGGCGTAAAGTTACCCCTGCTATATGAGGCGTAGCGTCGAGTTTTGAAAATTTTACGTTGTTTACGTAAGTCGTTCGCGAATAGGGCTGTACGTAAGTTACGTTCACGTCTAAAGCAATGACGACTTGCGGCGTAATTTCGAGCATGCGCACTGGGATTTTTTCACGAACGGCCATACGTGGGGTCACAGTGTATTTACATAAAACACGCCCACATCATCCCCATTTGAATTAGGCGGGCTTACGCCGACACACATACGTTACGACGCCGTATCTAAGGGCGCAAGTTCTTTCTGCATACGGAACTTGCGCCCTAAGTTACGGCGGCGTACCGTATCTGAGATAGGTTACGCCGCGCCAACAGATACTGCAATGTATCTGAATCCAGCCCAATGTTTCCAGGCATCCGCTTCTTCATCAGATCTTAATGACTATAGCCATTTAGATCTGATAAAGAAGCGGGTGCTTTGAAACGTTATCGGCATGTTCTGACGTCACTTCCATGCTGATTTCCGAGATGACGAGATGGATGTGCGGCCGGTTGTTCCTCTCCTGTCCTCTCATAATAACATCTACACACCACCATCCACCGGGAACCTGCTGAGTGACCACAGTATACTTTTGATCTTTATAAACGTGTGAGTAGCTGATTTTAATTAAATATACCATTCCTTGCATCATCTGCTGCACTTTGTTGGCGCACCTTCCTCTTCTCCTATTTACAACCACTTTAAACTGAATTATGTTAGTTAGCTCTAGACATGTTCCAGACCTTTACTCACATATGCTGTAATTGGGTCTGCTACCTTAAAGGGGTTCTAAACCTTTGTGTTTTTTCAACTTAAAGGGGTTGTAAAGGTACATTTTTTTCCCCTAAATAGCTTCCTTTATCATTTTTATCATTTTGCTTTTAAATGTCCTTATTTCTTCTGAGAAATCCTCACTTCCTGTTCTTCTGTCTGTAACTCCACACAGTAATGCAAGGCTTTCTCCCTGGTGTGGAGTGTCATGTTCGCCCCCTCTCTGAGACAAAACGCCCTGCTTAGATATTTTAGGCTTTTGATGCTAGTAAGTTGCCTGGAATGGGTGTGTTTTGGGGGTTTCTTCCCTGCACTGCGCAAAGTGAAGAACAAGGTGTTCCCAGATCACTAGGGAGTGGAGTGGACTGGTGTAGAAGTATTACAACTATGCCTGGATAAAAAAACTCAAGCCCTGCGCAGGTAAGATATGCTTCCTGCATGTATACCAGAGCCTCATTTTTAATCTTGACTAGAGTGTACCTTTAATTACTCTTTTTAAGAATGTTACCAATGCCAGACCACCCTACTGATGAAGATTATCAGCCTAATAGCACCCAGTTGATAATGATGATGATGGGAAGAGTTACGGAACAGAAACATACTTAGTAAATAGCATGAGCACTCCAGCCATTGATCTGTGAAGGGATTTTGTTTTTGGAACTCGTGGACTGACAGCATATTTCATCTTCTGCCCCCACAAAGCTTAGGCCCCGGAATCTTTGCACTTCTGCTCTGCAATAACAGAAGGCAAACAGTATCATACTGTGGGGGGACTGAGCTCCTCTACCAGAGAACAGTTTGTAGCAAACAGTCCACAATATGAAAATGTATTTAATGCAATTAATAATTTAAAGAGTGAGAGCATGTGCTCTTGGAAAGTTCAGTGCTTGTCAGAGTGATAGATGCATGCTTCAGCACCAGTACATCTCCAAGGAAGAGCACAGGGATTTTGCAAACTTGTACTGACCTTGGGTTGTAGCGTATAGCAAAGCAGATTGCAAAACACGCCGAGCTGCTTATGGAATAAAAGTGCATCCAGGCTCAATTTACAGCTCTAGCCCCAATTAAAGAACTGTAAAAACATTAAAATTAATGCAGTCTTAACTCCTAGCTCAGTCTCCACTTCCTTAATTAGTGCCTACTGTAATTATTCCGTTTTTGATATCTCGCAAAATTATCACATGGAAATTATTTTAGGCTCCGTAACAATAGCAACAAACCTTCTCTCTGAAACTCGATTAACATATGGAAGTAATTAACACTTAATTACAATGAAAATACTATTACGGCTGGTGCTTAATGCTTGCGCTCCGATCGCAAGAAAATCGAGAACAGCGTGAAGTGCTGGTGTCTATAGTTCAACTCCAATATTATTCCAAATGTGAAATAATAACAGACTTTAGATCCTGAACGTCAGGGGAACCGTGAAGTAGGAACCCGGTAGCATATTTAAATTGATTTGATTAAGGTCTTCACCACCAGATGGTCCCTTAAAATGTACAGTAAAAATGAGAGTGGAAATGATTGATGGCTCGTTATGCCAGCATGCCGGTACAAGGCATAGGCCAGGCGGCAAAGCAAGGAAGTAGAGGCCTGCAATGCTCTCCATCTGAACAACATAATAATTCACATAGAGTCATTCGAAGGTGTTGGAAAGCCAGAGGAACCCTGAGCACTTCTTAAATGTAAATGTCTTGTCTCCCAACTATCCCTCAGCACTAAGCGCTTTCATTTTCTTCTTTGTTGGTTTACGGCTTGATCCATCGTTCTAATTGATTCGAGAGACCTCCTACTGGTTGAAAGGCAGAAAATGAAGCAAAACGCATGAAAATGTTTTTCTTTCTTTTACCTCTGCTCTCTTAAGCTTTATTTGAAGTGTCTTAGAAACCTTTACGGTAACACCCTCTTTGGGATGTGTAAAATTGATGCTTGTGCCCTAGGATAATCTGCCAACACATGAATAATGTGAGAGTACAGAAAATCACTCGTATTATGCCTGGATAGAGAATGATTTTTTTTTTTGTTCACAATCCTTTTTTCCACTGGAGCACTTACAGTAGGTTTAGCTGCAGTCTAGGCCTTTTATTCTGATAGGCGACAAAGATTTAGCTCACGAGTTTGATGTTGGAGGACTCTGGGAGTGAGCTGAAAATAGGTTTAATACACAGCTATGGAACTAGAATTGTGTTCAAATTTCCAGGTAGGGAACTGACAAGCGTGCTGGTGATGTTACTGGAATGTACCTAAAAATACAACAACATTTACATTATAAGTCAAGGATCAGCTAGACAATGCAACTAATCAGTAATTATCATTAAGTTCCATCTGCTCTGGAAAGTGAGAAAAGCTGAAATCAAATTGGTTGCTGCTATAGATTAGAGCATGTAACTGCTATGTGCTCCTTACATCAAGTCTGTAAACGTATCATACATTCTTGGAAATCCTGCACACGTACAGACTTATAGGGGTTGTAAAGCCTCGTACACACGATCAGTTCATCCAATGAAAACGGTCTGAAGGACAGTTGTCTTAGGTTAACCGATGAAGCTGACTGATGGCCCGTCTCGCGTACACACCATAGGTTAAACAACCGATCGTGTCAGAACGCGGTGACGTAAAACACAACGACGTGCTGAAAAAAAAACAAGGTTCAATGCTTCCAAGCATGCATCGACTTGATTCTGAGCATGCACAGGTTTTTAACCAATGGTTTTGCCTACTAACGATCGGTTTTGACGATCGGTTAGCAATCCATCGGTTAAATTTTAAAACAAGTTTCTTTTTTTTTTAACCTAAGGTTAAATAACCTATGGGGCCCACACACGATCGGTTTTGACCGATGAAAACGGTCCGTCAGACCGTTCTCATCGGTTTAACCTATCGTGTGTACGCGGCCTAAAGCTTTGCGTTTTTTCACCTTAATGCATTCTATGCATTAAGGTGAAAAAAAATCCGATGCTTACAAGCCCCCCAACCTCCCGGTTTACTTACCTGAGCCCTCGAAAGTCCCGCGTCGTGAACGCGCTGGCTACTCACCCCTGTCTTCTCGACTGTTCTCGACTCTTGATAGCAGTGCAGCCATTGGCTCCCGCTGCTGACAATCTAATCGATGACGCGGCGTGCCGGGGGGCAGGGCCGAGTGATACACTTGGTGGCTATAGCCGCTGACTGTATCACGGGAGCGCACACGCAAGCTAACCCCCTTGGGAGAGAGCTTCCCAGAACGGGGGTTAGCTCTTGTGGGGAGGAGCTGAGACAGCCGCCAAGGGAGCCCAGAAGACCAGGATTGGGGCCACTCTGTGCAAAATGAGCTGCACAGGGGAGGTAAGTATGATATGTTTGTTATTTAAATAAAGAAAAATTATGTTGAATCTGTTTTATTGAGTTTCGAGCATTTTTCAAGCATTTACTCATGAGAGGGCCCAGGGGAAACGGTAAGAGTTGTATCGTCTATAAAAGAGTCAAAATCAGCAGAGAACCGGAAGTGTAACTAAACGGTCAACATAATAGTTGGGCCTCGCTCTTATCAGCCTCCCACGCTAACATACTTTCAATATGTTTGATCCTGTCCATTTCACAAGCCCAATCAGCTAGAGAGGGGACCATTGGTTGACGCCAACATCTAGCAATAATTGAACATGCAGCCGTTAGTAATTGTCGAATTAAGCTCTTTTTGATTTGTTTGAATAACACCGGTAACATAGATAGGACCATTAAGCGGGGTTCATTGGGATATTTGTCCCCTACAAGTTTGTCATATAACTGGAGAATCTTGTCCCAAAAGGGGGTAACACGTGGGCACGTTCCCCAAATGTGTGTCATGTTACCCGGGGCCTGGAAGCATCTCCAACATAAATAAAGAAAAATGAAATGCGCTCGGTGTATGTGAACCAATTCAAATAAATGATGAATTGACAGCGGCACTTACAACATTGTACACAGCAACATCCAAAAATATATAAAGGAAAAGTGTTGCGCTGTCTATTAGAAAATTGACATGTAATTGTTAAAACAGTAAATTGTGACACCTAAGTCCATATATTAATATTGTGCAAAGTCCATTAAATTTAGTGCATCACCCAGTGTCTGAATAGGTCAGGCAAAAATGTCTTCTTACCAGTGAAAACGAGCCAGTGATATAACATCAGGGTATCCACAGAAGCCAATCCAATGGTTATACAAGAAAAGGAAAATTTATTGTGCAGCGTCCAAAATAAAAACGGGCAATTCATTAAAATTCTACTTACAACAGATCACAGGCATCTGGAATATAAATCATCCTAACTCTCACAAGCCTGGTGATGTCACCACTATTCCTGCCCTGCCAACGTACGTTTCGTCTGAATAGACGTTTTCTGTGAGGCAAACAAAAGCTATCAATCACATACCTGGACCCTTGAGGTACAGACCATTACAATATATCCAAACATCATTAGCTCTACTAGTTAGACATTTGCCCCTTCCCAGTCCTTAGCCAGTATTTAAGTTAAAATTATGAGTCTATGCTGAGGGGAAAACAGGATGAGGCAACCTCAGCTCATGTCATAAGCCCACTATCATACCTTCATCCATATCTGCCCTGTAGATTTAGGGGTTTTCAGCCAGACCACTGCAGCATTGCCCATTTCTAACACCCATTTGGTGGCTGGTAAAGAGGAGATCTGTAGAGAAAGGTGTCTGCTTGAAGGGATCAATGGGGGTGAAGGTCTGTTGATTGCATGAGAGGCTCTGTAAAGGTTTTGTGAAGGCTCAGGGAAGGACAGACATTACCTGAACATAATAACCCTGCCTTATGAATACATTGCCAATGGCATGTAGAGGATGATAGGTCTATACTGTATATATTTACCCATGCCCTTTAAATGCATGCCTACATATATGTGCACTTTTCACTTTGTTATTCTGTTCTAATAGGCCCTAAAGTAAAACCAAAAAGAATGATTCCATCATTTTAAAGGGGTTGATTTACTAAAACCGGAGCGTGTAAAATCTGGTGCAGGTCTTCATGATAGCAAATCAGCTTCTAATTTCAGCTTGTTCAATTAAGCTTTTACAAAAAAAATCGGCAAGCTAATTGGTTTCTATGTAGAGCTGCACCAGATTTTGCACTCTGAAGTGTTGCAGAGCCTAACTCTGTGCTGGATAGATAGATAGAATTGGTGAAAGTGGTGCTGCCTATGAACTAAAAAGTGATCTAATAGATCACCCTTCACAAAGAATCGTATACTAATTTATATCGCAAGTGACTTAACCCAGTGGTTTGTAATCTCACAGAGTACACTTTAACCCCTAATGAGATACCATATGCTTTTACCAGTATTCCACTAGCATAGCAAATAAATGGACGAGAACTGGACAGCCGCACTCCAAAATCACTTAAAAAAGTTGTCTTTTTATTTTTCAACTGCACAAACAGTCACTGCAAACCAACAAGATACAGTATGGCCGACGCGTTTCGCACTTACAGTCAGTGCTTAGTCATGGCTTCCACTAGCATAATTACACCAAATGCCAACATATATCAAACATTAATATTTTTAAAGTGTCCTTAGCCATTCATGAATTAATAAAGTGGCTGTGTTGCTCAATTGAGCAATTGAGTTCATCAAAAACCACATAAGAAAATATATAAAAAGTAAAATATTGAGAAAGAACAGACCAAAGATAAATCACACAGTGTTCCTATGAGTTGTGAAGTAATTCAAAGTGACTTGTGCTCGCTGTTGATTCAGAAAAAAAATCATCAAGTGCTCCCCTTTTTGGGTCCTACTCCCAAACTCCTGGTACCCGTACAGGGGCAAATTGCCTATAGTGAGTGTGTAGCTGACTCCCAACTTGATAGGCAGGACCCAGGTCCCCAAACACTTTTTAGGACAATAACTTGCATATTAGCCTTTGCAGCTATAACAGCTTTAACTCTTCTGGGAAGGCTGTCCACAAGGTTTAGGAGTGTGTCTATAGCCCTGTACACACGGCTGGGATTCCCGGCGGTATAAAGTCTGCTGGGAATACTGCGGGGAGAGCTTTGGCCGGCTTTGTACAAGGCTTATGCTACCTCGGCACTGCCTCGCAGTGTTTTCAATTGGCAAGTGTAGTAAATCTGGCGGAAAAAAAAACGCCGGAAATCCCGGAGGGAAAATAGAGAGCAGGTTCTCAATTTTTCCTGCCGGGATTCCCAGCAGTTTTCCAGACGAGGGAGCATACACACGCCCGGTTTTCAGAGCAAAAAGCTCTCCCAGCAGTTTTCTTGCCAGGAAAAACAGTCGTGTGTACGAGGCTTTAGGGAATGTTTGACCATTCTTCCAGAAGCGCATTTGTGAGGTCAGGCACTGATGCTGGAGAGAAGGCCTGGCTCACAGTCTCCGCTCTAATTCATCCCAAAGGTGTTCTTTCCACTTGAGGTGAGAACTCTGTACAGGCCAGTCAAGTTCCTCCACGCCAAACTCGCTCATCCATGTCCTCGTGGATCTTGCTTTGTGCACTGGTGTGCAGTCAGGAAGGGGTCATCCCCAAACTGTTCCCACAAAGCATAAAATTGTCCAAAATGTATTGGAATGCTTACACCTTAAAAGACCCCTTTACTGGAAATAAGGTGCCAAGCCCAACCCCTAAAACAACCCCACACCATAAGCTCCCTTCAGCAAATGATTTAAACCAGTGCACAAAGCAAGGTCCATAAAGACATGGATAAGCGAGTTTGGGGTGGAGGAACTTGACTGGCCTGCAAAGAGCCCTGACCTCAACCTGATAGAACACCTTTGGGATAGATTAGAGTGGAGACTGCGGGCCAGGCCTTCTCTCCAACATCAGTGCCTGACCTCACAAATGCACTTCTAGAAGAATGGTCAAACATTGTCATAGACACACTCCTAATCCTTGTGGACAGCCTTCCCAGAAGAGTTGAAGCTGTTATAGCTGAAAATGGTGGTCCAACTCAATATGGAATCCTTCGGACTAAGACAGATATGCCATTAAAGTTCATGGGCGTGTAAAGGCAGGTTTCCAATACTTTTGGTAAAATAATGGATATTGCATACTTCACAGGGTAAATTGGATAGTTCACTCTAGTCTCATCTGAAAACCAGTACATTAGGGCTAAACATACAGTATAAAAGTTTCTTCTACAATTTTTCTTTAGATTAACCAAAAACCATATAGTATGAGATCAAACCTAAACACTTTCAATTTGTATGCAATCAGGCAGGACCTTGCACTACACAGTTGAAGGTAAATCTAAAGGAAATTGAATAAGAAAATTGTATAATGTATGACCAGCCTAAGGCCGTCGATACACGGTTCAAATCTCGGCCAGTTCCGCAGGAACCAGGCAAGATTCACAAAGGACTTACGACGGCGCAGCGCCATGTACGCCGTCGTAAGTCCTAATCGTATCTATGCCACTGATTCTTAGAATCAGTTACGCATAGATATCCATTAGATCCGACAGGTGTAAGTCGGATCTAAACTGCAATTTTGTTTTGCCCGCTAGGTGGCGCTTCCGTCGATTTCCCAGTCGAGAATGCAAATTAGCTAGATACGTGAATTTCCGAACGTACGTGCGACCGACGCAGTAAAGTTACGACGTTTACGTTAGGCTTTTCCCAGCGTAAAGTTGCCCCTGCTATATGAGGCGCAGCCAATGTTAAGTATGGCTGTCGTTCCCGCGTCAAAATTTTAAAAAGTTACGTCGTTTGCGTAAGTCGTCCGTGAATGGGGCTGGACGTCATTTACGTTCACGTCGAAACCAATGATGTCCTTGCGACGTCATTTGGAGCAATGCACACTGGGATATTTTAGGGACGGCGCATGCGCAGTTCGTTCGGCGCGGGGACGCGCTTCATTTAAATGATACACGCCCCCTACCCGCCGAATTTGAATTCCGCCGGGTGATTTACGCTACGCCGCCGCAACTTTACAGGCAAGTGCTTTGTGAATAAAGCACTTGCCTGAAAAACTTGCGGCGGCGTAACGGAAATCGGGTACGTTACGCCGCCGCACAGATACGCCCGCTGTACCTGAATCTGGCACAATGTCTCAGCAGGAGGGATTCCCCTGTCAGCCTGGACTAAGCTCACGGGGAAATCATGTGACTGCAGGAAAGAAATTTGTACCGTCTATGGCCAGCCTAACAGCTGAAGCTAGGGTTGTCCCGATACCACTTTTTTAAGACCGAGTACAAGTACCGATACTTTTTTTCCAAGTACTCGCCGATACCGAATACTGATACTTTTATTTCAATGTCATGTGGCACTTTGACAGATGGGGACTGAAAGGTGGCACTGACAGGTGGCTGGCACTGATAGGCGGCACTTATGAGTACTGACTGATGACTGGCGCTGATGGGCACTAATAGGTGGCACTGACAGGTGGCACGTGTGGGCACTGATAGATGGCACTGATTGCACTGATAGGTGGCACTTATGGGCACTAATAGCCCTGATAGGTGGCACTTATGGGCACTGATAGCACTGATAGGTGGCACTTGTGGGCACTGATAGATGGCACTGATTGCACTGATAGGTGGCACTTATGGGCACTGATTGCACTGATAGGTGGCACCTTAAACTCTGTGGTGACAGGTTCTATTCACAAGGAGCGCTGTACAGCCTGCACGTTCCCCTGCCTTCTTCTCCTTACCTTGCAGCCAGATTTGTTCCAAAGGGAAAATGGCGTGGCTGTCCCAGTGGCCGGGTTGTTGGTCGAAGAACCCCGGAACGAGAACCCGGTAGTAGCCATGTTTTTTCTCTGGGCCTGAAGAGCGCACAGGAAGCACCGAGACAAGCACACTCTGATGACGTCAGTGAGCGCCGAGTCATGCTGCTAGCTGAAGATACAGTGGCGCTTAGTGATTGTGAAATAAAACATTAAAAGTATCGGGTGAAGCATCGGTAGCATTTGCGCAAGTACAAGTGCTTGCGCAAATGCTCGGTATTGGTCCCGATTCTGATACTAGTATCGGTATCGGGACAACCCTAGCTGAGACCATGGTTTCAATGTTTTCTCTTGCCCCGGGTGATTTATTTACAAAGTTGTGGCAAGCATTTTAGAGAAAGGCTGATGCTATTACAGAACAAAAGCCACTTTCCCTTATAACCAAAACCAATCCCCCGATAACCAATTGGTTATCAACTTTTGCTTTCTGAAGTAGAACACTT
>NC_053496.1:22355086-22382586 GCF_905171775.1 Rana temporaria | reverse complement strand
AAAAATTCAACAGTAAACGACTATCTTATTGCACATTTAAAAATAAAAATGTCTCACATTATGCGGCACTTGTTCTAGCTTTATCAATTTCAAGATTTTGAGAATGTGGGAGTGTAATACATGTCTGAAAAATAAGAAAATATTTGATAGCATATACTATAACCTATGGCATTGAATAATATATCTAATGTCTGGGAACGATTATTATACAGTACAATTCTATTTTACTATAAGGACAATGCAGACATTGTGATATGAATTTGTGTATGCCATAGAAACATGTGGTGGATGTATTCAGTGTTCTGTTACTCATTTCTATAGCTAAGAGAGTCCCCATATGAAACCTCTTTAGAAGTTTAATATCCCTTCATACTCCAAGCTCTGTCTATGTAATTGCATAGAGATTTTCAGAACTAATGGGGCTAAGACATCCCAGATAACTGGTAATGGGGAACTGCTTTACACGTTTAAGGAATTAATATTCTCCCTTGTAGTGTTCTTTTACAGCTCCAATATTGTTAACAATTTTTCAGCCAATTTGCATTAAGGGGAGCAGAACTTTCATTTCAGGCCTGAGAGTAGAAGAACCTGAAAAACCTTGGGGGTAATCCATATTCTTCTATAACAGGGGAAATTTATTGGGCTTAAACAAAGTAAAATTAAAGTGTTGCTCATCACAACCAACCACTGTGCTATTTTTTCCAGTATGAATAAGATCTGGATTCTGGTTGGTTTGCCATGAACAGCATTTCAGTTTTCTTTGCCCCCTTTTTTTTTTAAATAAATTGTTATTTTTAAAGGTCCAGTGAAACTGTAATTTGCCTGTCAAAACAGATATTCTGTCACTAAAGCTAATGCACATGCCATTTGTATAACAAACCCAACTCACCTTGAAGTCCGTTGCCATTTGCACTGGTGCAGGATGGTGGAGGGGAAGCTTGGGGCCTGACGACTGGGGCAAATGCGCTCTTTTGTTTCACTGCGGAGATGACATTTGCAGGTGAGAATGAGAAAATGCCGTGTGTACTGCTACAGTTTGAAGGGAGGGTGACCGAAGAGGCTGCCATTGTAGGACTTGATGGTACTACTGCAATAAAGCAAAAATAATCAGGACTCAAAAAGGAGTTTCTTGTTTTTTTTTACCCCATGGCAGAACATAAAGAGAGAGTGATGCAGCCTTTGTTTTAGGTTTGGGAATAGAAAGAAACTAAAATAAAATAGCCAAACTAATAATAAAAATAGAACTATGATGGCATGGCCACTCTCAGTGAATCTGGGGGTCCATGTGCTGAGCACTATGGAAGGTACCTGATCTCAGTGTTGTCTACATTTGGGACAGGCCAAGCCAAATGTAAAGCCTGTGTGTGCCTTGAACATATGTTGGTAAGATGATCCAAAGGAGCCATCTTCTATGTCTGTCTTTACTCGTTCTTGCGTGGTTAAGTTGCCTTTTTAAACAGTTGCAAATTTTCCTTTGATAATAGTGGTGGTCCCCATATGCCAAATACTCTTCCACCCCAAATTGCAGATCTTGGCAAGGGTTTTATAAGCCAACAAATACAGTTCTCTCTTAATCTCGTCTCCCCTTCAGAGTCCAGTTTAAAGATCCCACCTATAAAGTATGTGATTGATCATTTCTGTCTGATATTCTAGACCAATTAGAAGAGAGGGAGATACATTTAGAACAGAACTGCACGCAGTTGGCAGCTTTTAAAAATATTAAGTGATCTGGTTGTAGGGCATGCATGGTAAATGTTCTTCTTTATATTGTACTGGGCCTATTCCTGTTCCCAGTGCCGTCACACCTTCATAAGTTTTACATAGCATAACTAAAAAGCTATAAAGCCAGCCAATCACAAAACACCAGGGAGAAAGTGTTCTGCAATAGTACTCTAGGACAGGACACCTTGTTCCTTTCATAATTTATGTAAAATTGTATTGAGGAATTTGCATAAGGGTGGAGAAAACCTTGAGTACATTTGGCCAGACAAATGGCGAACCTAAAGCCTAAAAAATTGCAAATCTTCTTTACAAGCATCCAACTATCCTTGACTGAGTTGGGCTTACAAGAGTGAATGGTGGAATTTAATTGTACCTTTTGATATTTTTAGTGTGGTTACATTAATGTGAGTGTAGTTTATCTATAGGTATGATGTTTTTATCTATGAGCACACATACAGGCATGCCCCACTTTTAAGTACACAATGGAGTTTATTTACTATCAATGGAGGGTGCAAAATCGGGCTCACTTCTGCATAGAAACCAATGATCTTGGCAAAATCTGGCTCAGTTCTGCATAGAAACCAATGGTCTTGGTAAAATTGGTCTCACTTCTACATAGAAACCAATGATCTTCTAACCCCAGCTTGTTCAATTAAGCCTGGTAATAAAACCTGGAAGCTCGTTGGTTTCTATGCAGAAGTGAACCTGATTTTGCACTCTCCAGCGATAGTAAATAAACCCCATTGTGTACTTAAAAGTGGGGTATGCCTGTATTCATATAAAGAAAACCACTTTCATTAGGATAGGTTTGTCAACTGTTTGCCATGACAATGATGCACTTTATTTTTAAGGATCCTTAAGGGTATAAATCACAATATAGGATAATGCATCCTACCCGATTTATAAGTGTACATTCACTAAGTCTAAAAATACAGCAAGAGGTTGTGTCACGACATAATACTGAGCTGCTTAAACAGCACTTTTATAACAAATATTGAGCTGCTTAAACACCACAGCACTCTTATAACAAATAAAAGTTTGATAATTATATGGAACTCCTGCATAAAGACCACATTTGTTTAACAGGAATGTGATTGCATGTTTGAACCACACTATTCATGTCAAATCGTTCTGGGCCATACAGTAATGTTTTTAACTACTTTAATGTTCAGCCTCCAGTCACCCATCCCTTTGTCCAGTAACTGATAGCAAAAAAATAAATAAAAAGGCAAAACAAAATAAGAAATCTAATACATTAAAATATACAGGCAGGCAAGAAAATAAGAAAATTCAATAGGATGTCGAAGAACACTCACTGCCATAGGGGGAGTTGGCGGATGAACCATTGAGGAAGCCAGGTGACCCAGGGACTCCTAAGTTGGGCATTCCAGCATTCCCGTACCCGTTCATGCTATTGCTGACTGTGTTGTAGTTGGACTGCTGGGGGGTGCTACTTGGAACATATCCTCGTGGCGATACACTGCTTGTGTTACGGCTGTAGCCTACTGGAACAAATGAAAGCCCAACAAAAGATAATGTTACCCTCATTTATAAAAGACACTTTGGCTTTTTTTTTTTCCCAAATCCACATCACACACTACACAGATTTATTGATTATGTTGCGTTACTTCACAATACCTCTTACCGGTCCTTTCAACAGTTGCAGTTTAAGATAACCTTATCACATCGACCCTACTTAAATCATCTACTATGGCACACTATGTTGTTCACTCACAGGCTGAGACAGCCAACAAAAGCCGTCTTCGATCTAATTGTGTCAGCTTCTTTCACATTTATCCTTACTAGCAATTATCAACAGGCTTGATTCCTGGTTTGTACCAACACAGAAGATGAACTTTCAGCCTTTTCAGACCTTCAAATGCCACCAGTGACAGGCAACAACTTGTTTGTTACACTGATTTCATCTTAAAAGGCTGTTTTTTAAAAGGCGGGGTAGCGTTGCGCATCTAATGGGCTATATTCCGATGTTTAATACTCTTTATGTTGTTACCTTTTGCAGCTACTACCCTACAAGACTCAGAAAACTAATTACCACTTCTCAAATGTCAAAACAACATCTACAAACATACTTGCGCTACTCAGCAGTAAACGGATAATATAATGGTAACATGCTTTACAGCAATGGGGGAGAATACTAAGCTACTTCTCTGATAGGAATATATGTTAACAGGGGAAAGTTTCAAGATCAACATGATTGCATCAAACACTATAAATATATGTTAGATAAGTGCTGTGTGAAGCATCTGGAGTTGGGTCTGGCTTAGCCACCTACCTTGGTCATTAGCTTGAGATGTCTCTGAAACATTAACTGCTAGCTGGCTGCTGAAAGAATTTACTCCCATCATTCCGCTGTGAGATGGTGTGTTGGCAAGTGAGGGGATCTGGTTGTGATTGCGTGGCACACTGTATAATGCTTCAGCAATGTCAGCTGCTCGCTTCAGGATTATCTCCTACACAGCAAGAAACACAAAGACGTGGTTACCATGTGATACAGTTTTGTCTCAACAGCCATCAAATAAAAACTGTCCTAGATTGGAATCATAGTTTTTTTTTTACAACTATTGAAAAGAGAAGGGCGCACCGACCTAACGCATTACCTCAATACATTTTTATTGAAAAAATAAAAACAACAATTATTTTACTCACATTTTACTCATATTTTATACACGCATGACATAGCAAGTGAGGCCAATCGCCTTCAAGTCTACTGTAGTCTACTGGTGCTGTGGGAAAACCAGGCGGCATTCATGATGGCCAACCCACTTCATCAGCGCCAAAATGGTGAATAAAAATTCATTGAGATAATGAGCTAAGTCGGTGCGTCCTTCTCTTGTTGTTGTAGCTTTACAGTCCATAAGGATGCCCATTGTACAGAGGGGGCGCTGAGAAAGAATCCCTACACTGTATACCTTTTAGTTCAACATTTGAGAACTGGAGAATGGCTTTTGAATATATTGGGTTTTATTTACAACTTTTTGCTGGAGCCCCTAAGTTTCACTGAATGCTCTATCATTTACGAACCCTAGAACTTTAAATTTTTGGGTGAAATTACCCATTTAAGACAGCAGGACTGTGCGATTTAAGAACTGGGCCCATTTGCTTAAACAGAGTTGATTAAATACATACAGTATACATGTGTTATAAAGAAATGGCATGACCGTTACAATTTAGTCAAACATTATTTTCTCTTTCCTGTGCTTGGCAGGTTTAGTGCAGGCTTTCCTATTAGTCACTGTATATTTTGGACCAAGTTCAAGGTTACTCTGTCGTCTTAACGATTGCCTTTGCTTTTGGCACCTTATGCCTAATTGTCATTTCTGATAGGAAAACTAGCTCGGAGAATAAAAATGGCAAAGATGAAGCTTTTTTTGTATCTCCCTTTCTCTCTTTTTTCCCCTTGGTGATGCTCATCACATTACACTGCCCTTAAGGTGACTGGCAAAACCGTCCACGGCAAATAGGATTGTATTGATATTTTGCCAGGTTCACGCACGGTAGTTCCTAAATTGCATATTTTTGAATGGATTTTGCTAGGTGCATTAATGACTTGCCTGGTTGTTGTGTGGCATTCCGTATAAGGCTTCAACAAGGTCCGCTGCTCTCTTCAGTAATACTTCCTGTGGGCAGGACACAAGAAGAAGAGGAGTTTTTTTTTGTTTGTTTTAAAGGTAGGAAGGGCTAAAATCATAACACAACAGCAAATTTAAAAGCAGGGCTGGCTAAAAATCAGACAAGAGACCACAGGATATGTCAAGGTTTTTACATCGAGACTCCAGCTATGATATTACACAAATAGGAAAGAATTAAACGTTTATTGAGAGCATGTTTTTAGACAAATAAATAATGACTCCTACTGAAGATCTCTGGTTGAATTAAAAACAAAGATATTGCTTTACAAAATCAGTTGGTACCCTTACAAACTGTATGTCTGCCCACTCCCCTCTTAAAGTGTTTCTAAATATAAAAATATTTTTCTTTAACATAACATGTTATACTTACCTGCTCTGTGCGAAACTCAATCCTCCTCTTCTCGGGTCTCACTCCTGACTGCTTCCCCTCGCCAAGAGCCCCCATAGCAAGCCACTTGCTATGGGGACACTCGTGTGGGCTCACTTCTGAGACTTGCTGTCTGCATCTATTGACACAGACAGCGGGACTCTGCCCTGCTCCCCTCCCGCGTCACCAGCTGTGATTGACAGCAGCAGGAACCAATGGCACTGACTGCTGTGTCTGTGTCAATAAGGAGGGGGAAAGCAGACAGAGCCTCTGCTCTTATGCACATCGCTGGATCGAGATCAAGCTCAGGTAAGTATAAGGGTGGGCTGGGGGGAATTGCATGTAGAAGTTTTTTTTTTTACCTTAATGCATAGATAAAAAACATTCTACTTTTAGAAACACTTTACATACATCATATAGAATGAAAACACAAATTACACAGTTTCTACTGCATTATGTGATGTACATTTCTTTTTTTTTTTCCTGGTTCAGAGTTGTTCAGCTTAGATGTTCTGATTAGAAGGATTAACCAGTTGCAGGGATTATTTTTAAACCCTTATACTCAGCAGATCAAAACTGGGCAACTCCGAACCAGGGAAAAAAAAACTACATTTCATGACCATTAAGAACTCTTGGAGTTTGGACAGCAGTTTAAGAAATGTGAACAGAGAATTTTTATTTTATTTTTTCAACAATGGTGTAGTCCATTTTATACAAAAAAAAATCTTAGTCCTTTAAAAATCAGAATTCTAGAATCCACCTATCTGGTTGTAATCATCTGCAATAGACACATGGCGTAGAATCGTGTAATGAAGGAAATAACGCCAAAGCTTTAATAATGAAGTTTTGCGGGTATGAAACAAACAAATACATGACAGGGATATAAAAAGCACAGCACTTGTTAATTCCTAGCACTTTAGTGGTGAAGAACAATAAGTAATTTTCCATATCTTAATTAAATTGGCAAACTCCTTAAAGACAACATCTCACCTCTAATTCATGCCCGGAATTTGCCAGAGAGTTCAATGCTTATTCCTCTTTATTTTGAACAATAAAGTGAATTAGCTTGGGTTAATCTAGTTTTTTTTCATAATGACATTAAGAAATTTTTCAATTAACCTCTTTGACTGTGCGCTATAAAGGACTTCATAAATGAATTCCCATTCAGAGAGTAGAGTGCTTTTGCCTAAGGGTAGAGATGCATTGAGTTTGTCTTATCCGTGCCTGCATGCATACCTCCACTTTACGATGGTTGGGATTAATCTCTAGTTTACTTAATTTTTACAAGGAATCTCTTCTGTTTGACTTCTCTTCCCCTTAGAGAATGCTGCCATCATCTAAAAACATTTATTCAATGATATAAAATAACTGCTTTCGCTTCATGGTGTCTATTCATAGCCTGGGTGGCCAACTCTCTACCTATTAGCATTATACAGTGTGAAGATCTGAACGATCATTCCAATATTGCCATGTGTAATGTATACAAACAGATGCAAAAAAAAACTTTTCCAAAAAGAGGAAAAAATTGTAGGTAATGTAATTTGTTACATGGCAGGCCTGCAAGTGAATGCCTTACCCAATCCTACTTCAATGTTTGGGGCAAGCACACGGCCTTTGCTGAGCTAGAAAACCTACCCAAAGTCAGAACTGTTCAAACCTAAGGGCCTATTCACACCTGTGCATTATGAAGATAAAAACTTCTTGTGCATTTATATTGTTCTAAAAATCTTTATTATCTATAATAGTCATCTTGTTTACAGTGCCTGATGTAATGCCCTGTACACACGATCGGTTTTTCCGACGGAATTTTGTCTTGTATAAACAAATTCACACCAAATTCCGACCGTCCAAAATGCGGTGAGGTACAACACGTATGCCGAGCTTAGAAAAATGAAGTTTAATGCTTCTGTGCATGCGTCAACTTTTTTCTCCATCGGAGGTCCATATAGACGAACGGAATTTCCGATAGAATTTTTTTCCGTTGGAAGAAAAGAGAACATGTTCTCTGTCTAAGTCCGTCGGAATTTGATGGAAAAAGTCCAATGGGGCATACACACGGTTGTAAAATCTGATGAAAAAATTCTGTCTGACCTTTTTCATCGGAAATTTCGATCGTGTGTACGAGGCATTAAGCCCCATACACATTATCAGTTTTCCTGAAGGTTTGTCTCTTCAGGTTTACCAAAACCATGTAGTGCAAGGGCCTGCCTGATTGCATACAAATTGAAACTCTTGAGGTTTGACCTCATATTAGATGGTTTTGGTAAACCTGAAGAGAAAAACCTGCAGGAAAACTGACAGTGTGTATGGGGCTTAAGAGTTCTCCTGAAGAAGCCATTGAAATGGTCGAAACATATAGAGACCTAATCAGTTTGCATTTTCTGTTTACATACTAAAGATCAATTGTTGAATGCATTCTATGTGTTCATTTAGAATTTATTTTTAATCTATTAAATTTATATATTTTTCAAAAAAAAAAATATTTTTTGCACCTTAAAAGTCCCAAAAATCTTTCTTTATATGTTACTATGTATCTAGGAATGTGGTGCTATGTTGATTTTCAGCTGCCTAACTTAAATCTTTTCTCCTTGTGATGCACCTATGCATTGTGGAGAGACACTTTTATTGTCGCTTTGGTACACATCATGGAACATGCATTGTGGTGCCGTTCATTTTTAATGGCACCTTAACCCATTTATACAACACAGATGCTCTGCAGCGTACCAAAACACACTGGAATGTGGATTGTGGTGTGCTGCATCTGAAATCAAGGTGCATGATCATTTTTAGCCTGTGTTGTGATGCATTGCAGCCCATTGAAATGAATAGGCTACCTTAACTCAAGTCATGTTACCATGTGTTAAACCACCACAACAGTAAATTTAAATGGCCCGCGTTGTCTAGTATTCTGCTTGTCTTGTATTTAACCACTGCCTATGAATACCTTTACAATAGATGAATGTTTGACTTACAGAACAGCATTGTTTAAATTGATTCCTACATCTCAGGAAAACTTCCTTGACCTCCTGTCTTACTCTCTAACAAAAGGATAACTCGTCATAATTTGTGAAATAATACACTTGTCGAACCCAGACATGATGAATGTCTAGCACGTGGATGATTAATGCACAGTTTTCAATTTCAACGGACATGCTGTTTTTTTTGTGGATCCTGGAGGTTAATACATATTGATGCTATCTTTAATCTTTGAAAAAATTCAAAGACATAAGATTGGTGTCACCTCGACTATGAAATTCGCTCGCCATCTGAAGACCCCCAGCCTGATTCATTGTTTCTTGCATTTTTTTTTTCTTCAGAACACTCCTATTTCAGGTCCTTTATTTATCAAGATTAATCACTGTAGGCATCACTTTTTGTGCATGCCATACGTTCGCAGGAATAGCACTTAATCCACAAAGTTATCGGATGGATGGCTTTTAGAATGGGCATTTACCTCTGAAATTGGTGTGTATGCTTGATGTTGCATGCATCTACTTTGCATACAAATAAAGAATTATACTTGTCATGAAGCAGGTATAATCAATGGAAGGCACAGCTGTCTTAATCAGATTTCATCAGCCCGAGCAGCTCTCTGTGAGCAAGATAAAGTGTTTTTCAGAGGTGTTAATAATTACTCATAATCTCTCCTATCATATCACAAGACTTTTTACATGCCTTTCAATTTTAAGCAACGATTAAAGCAATTAAGATTTCTGCATTTACAAGCTATTTTTCATTTCCAGGATATATTCTACACCTACTTGTCCATATGGTACTTTTGCAATCGTAACATAAGGATAGTTTAGGAAAATTACGTATGCACTTATCTCTAATCTGCCTATTACTGGATAGTATCTTAACTAATGAACCCGACTTTCGAAAGCAGCTCTTAAGTGCCGGTCTTGTCATAGGCAAGACACAAGGCAAAAAAAAAAAGAAAATAGTGTAACCCAATCAGTCAAGGATGCTCTGAACAAGTTTGTTTTGTTACAATATGTCGAGCTTATGCATAGCGACTCATGCTGTGAATACGATTAGCCCTGAATGGTTGTTTGAAAAGCATTTCAATGGAAATTTTCGAAGCCACGGCCATAAGTGTAATTGGCTGCCTTTCAATAGGACATAACAGGCTTCAAGTTAAATGGAAACTATTAAAGCTCAAATGATTTCTAGCGTTGTTTCATGACAAATGTACAGTTTTATTATTACGAGTGCGCGCTCTTGTACAGTGGTCGCCGCCGATTTGAATATACAAGATTATTCACAAGCCCCGATCATCGAGAACGGTATATATCATCACAGTTAAAAGAGGTAACCAAGGTGACGTTGCTTCAGGTGCTAATGTCATTATAGAACTGTAAAGCAATTATTCTGTTAGTTCTTGCCTACGGCTATGAATACATTGAAGAGTACAGAGCCATTAGATGTAGCTACTTCAAAAAGCGGGGGAAAGAAGATGAATTTTAATGCATGGGTAATTGCTCAACATGACCGCATTCCTAATAAATTTCTGTATATTAGAAAAAAAAATGAATATATTTGTGTGCAAACGCATGAAACATGGGAAAACACACATGGAATGCGTGCAATTAATTTTAGGGAGAAATCGTTTTAGCGCCGCTGCGCACCTTTTAATGCAGATAATTTGTTAAGGAACTGTTCTAGGCGGAAAAGTAATTTGTTTTTGCCCTTATTTCTTTCCATTGCTACTTTGTATCTCTGCGTATTATCCTGGGTAATTGAGGACCCAGAACTGCTACTTTTCCAGCAACAAAAGGTTAATGTTACACTTCATCTCCCTTTATGTAGATTAAAATACACGACGCAGTGTACATGCAATCAGTGATATTAGTGTACATGTAGGTTGCGGTTAATTATATTTTATCTCATCTTTGAAGAGAATACATCATAGCTGTCTGTATAAAAAAAATGTATCCTGAACATTTTGTCATTTAAGACCATAATTAGCGAAGCTATGCCAACTTTTGAAGGCAAAACAAGCAATCTAGGCACTGCCTGCAGGAAGAGTGAACAATAATGATTCTGAGGGAATGCCATAAGTGCTCCATGTAGCTCGCAGTGGTCTTTCAACCTATTGGAACGGAGGACAGTTTTTTTCTATTTTATATAGAAAAGGGAGAGTACCAAGTAAGTAAATGTTGACTGATGACTACATAAGTCATCAGTTGTGTGTTATTAGTTAGAGCAGGAAACTAGAGCTTCTCCATGCATCAATATTAAGATATCTGCAGGTCTACAGAAGGTACCCATAGATGTTAGATGCATGTTACTCAATTTGGGCTATGTCACAGCATTGGGCACTGAGATCACACATCCATGTCTGAAGAGGAAGGCTGCACTTGCCAGCTATATCTCCACCTCCCTCAATGGACTACCAGGCTAGCAGCTTCTACAACGTGGTATAAAAGTAAAATACATTTTTAATGAACTTTCATACTTAGTAAATAGAGATATATTGGGGAAGAATTGCTAAAACTGGAGCACTCAGAATCTGGTGCAGCTGTTCATGGTAGCCAATCAGCTTTGACAATAAAACCTGGAAGCTAAATGGTTACGATGCAGATCTGCACCAGATTTTGCACTCTCCAGTTTAATAAATCCCCCCCCCCTTAGTGCCAGAGAAATTACATCACCAGTTGGACTTCGTATACAAGGTCATAGCACAAGTACATTGCACAGTACCTCCATTACCAAGTGATGGAACATAAATAGAGGTCATCGGTTCCATCCGGCAACAACAAGATATAATTAATACTTGTGGACGACCCACATGGAGTAACACAGATTTGATTTCTCACAAAGTCTTCATCAGTTCTAAAAATGCAGTGAGGCAATGTTCATGGACATTACCCAATGACCCTCATGATGTCAGGATGACGTTGTTCAGCAGCTTAATTGGTTATTTACTTATAAAATAGGATTGTAGTTACTACTTTGAGTGTGTCTGTGGACTTGGACTGATGTCACACTTGATATGGGAAAAAACTAAGACTGATACAGCTTAGATATATTGCTGACATCTCTTGATAGATTGCCTCAGTGCTGGCCATCCCCCAGAGCCAGATCATCCATGTAGACAGGAGCCTAGAATGCAGAGGATGTCCAGGGAGGTCAGCTACAATCTTCATGCTCCTATAGTAAAAAATGGGGAAAGGGGATTGGGGAAAAGTGGGACTATAAATGAGGCCATGACCTGCTAAAGTGATGCGCCTCCATCCCTGTCAATATGAGGAGTTGGGGAGCAAAAGGATGGGACTTTGACTTCTGTTCACCCCCGTGCTTCACTCAAAGTCCCACCCTTCTGCTCTTTAACTCCGCACTTCACAAAAGAGGGTGTTTCTGTAGGCCATTGATGTCTGATGGGGTCAGTACAGACAATGCGAATGGCGCCTATTGTAATCCTTATCATCGTCAATTAGAGGGTTTGGGAAGGGAGGGGGGTTCAAAGCTGCGACCTTGCCTAGGACCCCTATTCGACTCTACTATCCCCTGACTTTTTTGCCAAGCAAGATGTAAGCTTCAACTTTACTTGCAATCAAAGTTAAAATTGGACTCCAGGATTACCTTCAGTCTTACACAGCCCTGGCTCCTCTCAGCTCACTCTGATTTCACTGCACTTGGGAAGCTTCTTACAGTGTGCATTAGAAGCTGCAGCAAGTCAGATAGAGTCTACCTCATTTCCTTGCTAGAGGACATTCAACATCCTCCCTCTTAGATTGTAAGCTCACAGGAGCAGGGCTTCTCTAACCCTCTTGTTTTGAATTGTACTGTTGGTGTAGTGTCTCCCTTCATTGTAAAGCACGGCGAAAACTGTTGGCGCTAAATAAATCCTTTATAATAATAATAATAATAATAATGGAGGTTCAGCATCACATGTGGGTGTAACCACAGCTTCCAATAAGCTATGTATCCTGCTGGTTTCTAGTACCAGCCATAATCTGCCTTCTTTGCCAAGAGAATCAGAGATCAGGTGATGTCATTGGGTCTAAAATAAGGTACTGTATATACTCGAGTATAAGCCAAGTTTTTCAGCACATTTTTTTGTCAACTTCGAGTCAACTTTTTGCGCCTGAACCCCTGGACTTTGGGGACCCGGTACCAAACTTGGCACACATGTAGCCTCACTCTTCTTCTATAAGCGTGCAAAGTTTGTTGTCTGGGGGACCTACGACTGGGGAGCACCGATTTTTCAAAGCCAGGCATCCCTTCCATAGACTCCATTTTAAACATTGAGGCATGAAAACAGTGAGGCATGGACACAGTGAAGCCTAGACACAGTGAGGCATGGGCACAGTGAGGCATGGACACAGTGAGGCATGGACACAGTGAGGCATGGAAACAGAGAGGCATGGACACAGTGAGGCATGGACACAGTGAGGCATGGAAACAGTGAGGCATGGACACAGTGAAGCCTAGACACAGTGAGGCATGGGCACAGTGAGGCATGGACACAGTGAGGCATGGACACAGTGAGGCATGGACACATTGAGGCATAGACACAGTGAGGCATGGACACAGTGAAGCATAGACACAGTGAGGCATGGACACAGTGAGGCATGGGCACAGTGAGGCATGCACATGGACACAGTGAGGCACAGTGAGGCATGCAGATGAACACCCTAGGCTTATACTCGAGTCAATACATTTTCCCAGTTTTTTTGTGATAAAATTAGGTGCCTCGGCTTATATTCGGGTCGGCTTATACTCAAGTATATACCGTATATAGTGAAAACAAAAAAAGTTATTTTTTTTTTATAATTTCATTAGCCTAATGATGAAGGAAAAAGTAAGGAGAGACTAAAAAAAAAGTAGATTAAACCTAAAATAAATGTGACGGGGTCAAATGTTAGAACAAAAAGAGATATCTTCCAGTAGGCTGGAAAATATATTTATCATTGATGCTGAAACTATCAGATCTTTCATTGTTCTGATGAACTATAAGCCTGTATAAAACCGGTATTTGTCTTTTCAGTGTACATTGTAAGCAACGCATGTATGCCTTATTGGTTTTCTGTCCACAGCAGAATTAACCATCAAGCCTTGTGCATTATGCATCTTCAGAAGAAAAAAAAAAAAAAACTAAAAAAGAAATCAATAATGTGGTAATATTATCAAGTCTGGGATGAAGTCAGCATTCATCCAGGCAGGCTTGTATTGAGATACATGTTTTACATCTGCACAATCCCATCTCATTGCTATTATTTTTTCTCTTCAGCTTCTGACACTTACAGCTGATTCTCTTCATTCCATTTTCTTTTTTTTTTCATTCCAAATGTATGTTAAGGCCAATTGCTGTTTTACTTAGGAACCACCGTGACCCTTGTAAACCAAGCTCAGACGGCTGGCTTAACAATGATGAATCACTTGGCAGTTTAATTTACATGCCGCTGAACTCCACATTTGGGTCCATTAGAACAAAATCAAATATTTATGTTGTTTATTGAAACTGCTAGATTTCATCTCATTCAGTGGCCGTTTTAGATGGAGCCTGAACAATACCGTTTCACCTGAATTAAAAGAGCCAAGTAATGGCGGTCGACCAGGCTATAGAGCGGCTTGTCATCCTGTTCTGGGGCTTTACGAAGGAATGCGCATTTTAAGTTTTACATCAACCTCAGATAAAAATAAATAAAAAATCTTTCTTATTTTGTTGGCAGGAATTTATTAACATTGTGTGTTTTTCAGTTTGCATTTTTATGGTCTGGCGTGAACTTTCGTACTCCAAGTCCCATGTATTTATCACATCAAATTATTTGCATTGGATTTGGATGAATAGAAATTTGGTGCATAATGGCACTAGAATGGAAAAAATAAAGTGAGAGATTTTTTTTTTCCTTGGTACACACTGCACCTTGCTCACTCTAATGAAACAATCTGAGGGAAAAAGATTGCTTTAGACTTTCTCTTTAGATTGTGATAAATGTGATTTATATTCACAAATCTTGTCCGTTTTCTTTGGCGCAAACTCCTTAGTATCGATCTGTCTTACTTGACATTGTGATATATACTTGCCTGCTGGGGTGCAAAACACTAAAACGATATATATACAAGAAAAAAAAGTTTTGAGACAATCAACCACTTACGCAGTTATTTTACTTCTATACAGGCATACCCCACTTTTAAAGCGGGGGTTCACCCAAAAAACAAGTATATAACATTACATTCAGTATTCCGCAAACATGTACAGTATGCCGTTTTTTTTGGGGGGGGGTGTACATATACGGAATTATCGGTCTTTTCCTCCGGGCTTCTGGGTACTCACTCTCGCGGGACTGGGCGTTCCTGTGCAGTGCCGCAATGTCATCTGGGACTTCGCCCATATGATTGACGTGCCTGAGAAAAACTCCCACCGGCGGATAAGGCGCGTCATGCATTTACGAAAATAGCCGAACTGCGAGTCGGGTCTATACGGCGCCTGCGCAGTCAGCGCTACATGGCTCCTAGTCGGTGAGCAGGCGAGGAAACTCGCTTTGATATACAAGTGCTTTGGATTACAAGCATGCTTCCAGAACGAGTAATGCTCGCAGTCCACGGTTTTACTGTATTAAGAGAATCAGCCTCATTGAACAAAAAAACGTGGTTTAAAATTCTCCCCATCAACGGTTGGATTTAATAGAAGATGGAATATGGAAATATGGTTGGATCTTATAGAACATGGAATATGGAAATAGTATCAAAGTGCAATTCTGTAACACAGAGAGCTGCATTGAAGAACAATATGAGTGCTAATAGGAAGCCAACATAAGTAAGTAATTATTTCAAATAGTGTGTCTGAACAACTGGAAGTAAATATTAATTATTAACAGTCCATTATAAAAAGAGAAAAATATCTATAAGAACCCCTTATCTTTAATGATATACATCCGATCAAACCTATGTGGTGTGCATGATGGGTCTAAACAAGCCAGGCAGATTTTTCTTCTTCTTTTTTTTTTTAATCGAGTGCATTTAAATGAAAAGTCCCTGTAGATATTAATATGTGGACCTAATTTGCTAGCTTGCTAAGTCGGGGACTTATAACAAAACCTTTGTAAACAAAAGATTAAACCGAATCGAGCTTTAGAAAATGAAAGGAAAACAAGAGTCACATAATCACAGATCAGAGTGGGGCTGGTTAGATGGAAATCACTACAGGCTACTGGAGTGGAAAATGTTTAATTGAACTATTTCATTATGCAGGAAGTTTATGTTCTCCTTGCAGAATCGAAATACTTGTATCATGCTTCCTCCCCTTTCTTCCCTTGAAGAAGTGCAGTCTTTGATTTATTCTGCCGCTACTTACAGAAACTCTGGGTATGTTACTGGAATAATCTGAAATTGAAGTGGAGATGCCAATATCTCCATTTCAATGCAGACACAATGTTGACATTATTCTCCAATCTGGACAATGCAGAAGAGAATAAAAAACACATAAAAATATAATTCACAATGGTGGTTGACAGCGATTCCAAGGCAAAAACAAGTCACAGAAATGTAGGACAGATTTAAATTTCATACTATGTAGAAACCATATGTATTTTTTAAATTCTTGCTGCCCGTGCAATGCAACCTTAGCAGTTTCTCAATAGGAGAAGCCCAAAACAACATGGCACTATGATATAGCAAATAAGAAAGCAAACGTATTGGCCTATATATGTTTTTTTTTTGTGAGGAATGGCAACATACTACTACTAGAGGTAGAGATACTAGACCCCTTCATCAATAGCAGAACAGATACAAACTTAAATTGAAGGGGAGAATATCTAGACATAGTGGGCCAGATTATATATATAAATTGGAAACAGAAGTACATTATCCTTTTTATCCTTAATTAATGGATTACTGCACTTCCAAACAAACTTTTCTGGTTGACACAACCTCAGCAAATTGTGTAACTGTAGGTAACTAACCTTTGGTAACCTTTCAGGATCTCCCGGATGCCTTGGAATAACTTTTTGTAATCTCTGAAATCCATAGTCTATGGTTGGTTCATTCAGGGCTGAAAAATAAAATGTTTTATAGAAGGGTTAGAACTGCATGAAATATACATTAAAAAAACTTTTGGTTGAAGGAAAGAAAATCACTCCATCTATGGTTGGCTTTAGTCAACACATGGTATTACTGTAACTCACACAGTCATTGATGATTAACATGGTGAAATACTCTGCATTTAATAGATGGATATATATATATATATATATACATATATATATATATATATATATATATATATATATATATATATATATTGTTTAATAAATAAACTTTAAGTGAATTGATCCTCTGGACTTGTGTATATATATATATATATATATATATATATATATATATATATATATATATATATATATATATATACATACAAAATAAATCAATATTACCTTACCTGTTTAGGCTATTCACAAAATCACATGTTGACCACCCTTCATATTGACCACAATAATAAGACAACCTATTACCTCCACTCATTCTCTGCACTTTGCTTTTGCCCTTTAACACCTGTTTGAATATCCTCATTTGTACAGACTATAGAACGCTGCCATTTTGAAGAATATGAATTTTGACTGAAATGGTTCCTTTTTCTTTTTTTTTTTGGTAAATCAAACAAGACATAGTGCATCACTGGGTGACAGACATGTACCCAAGAGAAATAAAGTATTCTAAAGAGTATATGTCTGTAAGCCATACTGCATGGGTATGACTATCAAACCATGCTTCTCATACTAGTGGAGTGGTAGCTGGCAATTATGACATATGTCTGGCTATTTCCTTTTCCGAATTTATCCCTGTGGTCCTTTTTTGTCTAGCATATTGCCTGAGCACAAACCTAGCAGGAGGTGCACTTAATCTTGCAAAGCTTTAATAATCTGTGAATGGCTGACTACAAACTGATGTAGGACATATCATTCTACTGCTGCAATCCACTAGCCTTGTGAAATTGCAGGCCACAAATAGTAATTAATCTTTTTTTTTTTTTCCTACCCCCTCAAATTGTAATTTTGACTATGAACTGCGCTTGGTCGTAAATCAGCGACACATACTGCTGTGTACAGTGCATGAATCATGATCAGGAGTGTTCGACTGCACACGTTGTGTTTAACAAGCTATAGACGAAGTCACAGGGCTTTATTACCACGCTGCCAGACTTAACACAGAAACCAAGCCTGAAGGCCCAGGCATTTGAGTTGAGATGAAAACACTGCTCTTATTAGTGGATATTACCTTGGAATGTTGATATGATTTTTAACCAAGCAAGTCCACCATGGCAAGTGCATCATAAATCACAGCTTCGTTTTTCTGCCCGCCACACAAAAACATTATTAGTTTACCCATTTGTTATATGAAAAGATGGGCAGGAACTTTAGGGGACCATTAAACCAATGTTGGTTTATACAAAAGCGATATTAACAAAATTTAGAGAAATATACGTAAAGGTTGCTAGAGATCGTCAGTATGTGAAGATATCTGAGACACAACATGGATTTGTAGACAAAGATTATTTCTTTACATTCAACAATCCCATTGACACTTCATCTATCTTCTTTATAAGCTTTCCTTAACGCTATACTTGTTCCAGGTCAACAACTTAGGCCTCGTACACACGATAGGATCGCCAGAGGAGAACGGTCTGAAGGACCGTTTTAATCAGTCCTAACCGATCGTGTGTAGGCCCCATAGGTTATTTAACCTTCGGTCAAAAAAATGAGAACTTGCTTTAAAATTGAATCGATGGACGCCTAACCGATAGGTCAAAACCGATCGTTAGTATGCAAAAGCATCGGTTAAAAACCAGCGCATGCTCAGAATCAAGTCGACGCATGCTTGGAAGCATTGAACTTCGTTTTTTTACGTCACCGCGTTCTGACACGATCGGTTAATTAACCAATGGTGTGTAGGCGCGACGGACCATCAGTCAGATTCATCGGTTAACTGATGACAACGGTCCTTCGGGAACGTTCTCATCGGATGGACTGATCGTGTGTACGAGGCTTTAGGAAGCATTAAAGCCAAATCTTCAACCAGGGAACCAGCATTCTTAAAAGGACAACTCAGCAATGGCAGCTTCCATAGTTCCAACAAAACTCTTTAAGACTCTTTAAGTAATGTGAGTTTTTTGCCGAGCTAGCACCAAACATTGAATGGGGGTGGGCACTGAAACTTTAGGAATTGTTATATGAAGAATAAGTAATTGGTGCTCATTTTGGGGAGGCATTTCCTTCTAATGCTTACCTTTGACGCTGGTCGTTTATCCCAAACCACCCTTTTTTTTATATCAATTAGTCCAGCCTGTATTACAGCGTTTCCTGGCCCAAAATAATTAGATATCATTTCTAACAAGTGGTTGAGTTATTTGTCTAAACACGGAGCACTTATCTTGTGGACAGTCGTCCGTGTATACACTCGATAACATGACAGAAAGTTGAAGACTGCAATTTGATTTGACATTCCATCATGCATTCTGGAGACAAAGGTCCACATAGGAATGTGAAGTAAGACATTTTCTTGTTAATAAAGAATTGATCCAATGTATTGATTTTACATGACACGGCTTTTGCTGAGATTTCGGCCTTCTTTTCTCTCTCTCTCTCTCTCTGCTGTTTATAGTAAAGGCTTCTCAATGAATGCCTGGGCATATGTGAAACAGCAAAAGTCTTAACTCTCTCAGATGCATATTCTATATATATATATATATATATATATATATATATATATATAGGGCCCACTTCATAATCAGGCAATTAATCATGAAAAGCTGTCAAAGCTGACTATGGGGACAATTGATCATGCTGATGGCTGTAGCCTACACAAGTGTGCAAATCTGTGGTCTCATGCAATATGTTGGGATTGCACTGGATAAAGGACAACATCCTAATCAAGGAAGAAAGATAGGAGATTGAGCTTTTAGGTCACCATACATAGTAGATGTTTGTCTAAGGTTGACTGCTTTTAGGACAACCATAAAAGGTAAACTTCCTGGAAACCCAACAGCCAGTGAGATGGTAATGTGTTTTTATCTTCCCTCATTGCCAAGGGCAGAATCCATCAAGAAACTTGGTGGGAGATTTTTTTTGCAGAGGAAACCGGTCGTGTGTACATTTTTCAGTGAGGAAACTGTCGAGGAACTCGACGAGCCAAAAAGAGAGCATGTTCTCTTTTTCCTCGACGGGAATGGAGAAAATTGGTTCATCGAGTTTCTCGACAAGCCTAACAAGAACTCGATGAGGAAAACTATGTGTTTCGCCCGCCGAGTTCCTCGGTCGTGTGTACGAGGCCTGACGGTGTGTTTTTTTCATTAGCAATACATGTGAACTTTACCATTAAAAGATGTTGTGATGATTGGATTCACTGAAAAAAAATATTCATATTCATTTGGTTGTCCTTAAAAGTGCAAGCAGAGAGGCCATCATACATAATCAGATTTCTCTACAGGACAGGAACAGCCGGGTGAATAAGGATGTCAATTGTCCGGGATTTCAAAATCAAGCCAACAATGGCAGAAACCATTTTCTTGTCCTGACAGGTTCCCTGTGACTTAGGCCGCGTACACACGATCGGTCCATCTGATGAGAATGGTCTGATGGACCGTTTTTATCGGTCCAAACCGATCGTGTGTGGGCCCCATCGGTTAGTTAACCTTCGGTCAAAAAAATGAGAACTTGCTTTAAAATTGAACCGATGGACCCCTAACCGATAGGTCAAAACCGATTGTTAGTATGCAAAAGCATCGGTTAAAAATCCACGCATGCTCAGAATCAAGTCGACGCGTGCTTGGAAGCATTGAACTTCGGTTTTTTCAGCACGTCGTTGGGTTTTACGTCACCGCGTTCTGACACGATCGGTTATTTAACCTATGGTGTGTAGGAACATCAGACCATCACTGGATTAAAAACATGAGTCTATTAAAAACCTGTAACATACCGAGCTTGATAATGGATACCATCACTTTAACACTACTTTTCTGCTTTTATGGCAAAGCATAGTAAAACATTTTTTAAAAGATAGCAGAGACGAAGAAAGAGTATTCCACAACACCCAATCAGATCCCAGATTTCATTTTGAAACCAGCACTAGAGGAATCAGCTGCTGTGGAACTGTTTTGCTGTCACCTGGGCCCATAAATGTCTCCAAGTGGGAGCAGAGAAAAGCAGAAATTCCCATCCTTTTGTAACATGCCCGACTATCTTCTCTGCTTGCCTAATTACTGTGACTGTTTGACTTAATGAAGCCGGCATGATGAAAAGTGGTCAAGAAAAAGATAGATGGCTTCATGCTATTGATTTCATGCAAATGTTAGTGACAGGTGATAGAAGCTCTAATGCAAGCTTTCAGAAGCTTTATGACTTGTAATAACTATAGGCTTTCATCTCTGAACAGATATTTCCATACATTTGAGATGCACTTACAGGGTTTTCCTCTTTATAAATGTAATTGAGAGTGTCATAGGGACCCATTCTGGCCCTTAGATGTCTCAGTGTCAAACAATAACACAGGCTATTTTTTTTTTACTGCTCCTACATGGTAATATGATTAATCATGATTTTATCGAGGCTTAGAAAACCAGTAAAGTATATAACAATGTTACCAACCTGGACTTTGTTCGCAAAAGGGACACTATCTGCAAGGGGCTCCTCCCAAAACATAACGGGATAATTGTCTTCCACCCAAATCTGTCCAAAGTAGCCCCAAATAAACATCCATGGTTATGCTTTCATTTTTACTTTGACACGCCTGGTGTGATCTGGAACTAACCTAGTTCTGCTAATTAACTGAAGACCCATAATGAAGCTGATCCCCAGTTGAAAAACAAAGTGCCCAGCTGTTTAATTTTAAAAATAAAAAATGCAATACTCCCTTGTTTCCAGCAGTGTCCCCAGCAGAAATTCTTCTCCACTGTTGATCCTCTTGCAGGTGGAATGAGTGCCAGCAATGTTCAACCTACTAGTTGTGAGTTCAGGGTGTCATCGCCCACTGGGGATGCATTATCATGCTGGCCTGGCCACAAAGTACTATACTGCAGAGAGCTTCAGTGCTGTCATAAATTAAAGCGGAGTTCCACCCTAAAGTGGAACTTCCACTCATCTGACTCCTCCCCCCCCTCCGGTGCTACAATTGGCACCTTTCGGGGGGAGGGGGGACAGGATACCTGTCTTTAAAAGGTATCCTTTCTCACTTCCGGGAGTCTGGCCACGGGCAGCGGCCCGTGACGTCACTGAGGGGCTCCGTCCTCATCCTCTCCCGGCCTCCGGGCCAATAGGAGAGAGGTGCGGGGCCTTGCGCATGCGCAGTAGGGTTCCCGACGTGAAGTCGAGAGGCTACACTGCCGGGTTCTTCTGAGAAATCCTCACTTCCTGTTCTTCTGTCTGTAACTCCACACAGTAATGCAAGGCTTTCTCCCTGGTGTGGAGAAAGCCTCTTGAGGAGGGAGGGGGCGAGCAGGAGTGTCAGGACACTCTCTACTTTGCAGATAGAGAAAGGAGCTGTGTGTTAGAAGGCGTCCTGACACTCCTGCTCGCCCCCTCCCCCCTCAAGAGGCTTTCTCCACACCAGGAAGAAAGCCTTGCATTACAGTGTGTAGTTACAGACAGAAGACCAGGAAGTGAGGATTTCTCAGAAGAAATAAGGACATTTAAAATCAAAATGGAAGGATGAGGTAAGTGAAGGAGGACTGCGCTAAGGTAAAGGAAGCTATTTAGGGAAAAATAGTTTTCCTTTTAAACCCCTTTAAGAACAAACCTACAGTCCCTATCTTGTTTGTAACCCGGGGACTGCCTGTATATCCCTTAAAAAGGAATGATAAAAGGAAATGTGTTTACATTTATGAGTAGAATTGGGTGCAGAGGACTGTACGCTAGGGTGACCAGACATCCCCGGTTTGAGGGGACAGTCCCCGGATTGAGGACACTGTCCCCGTATCAAGTCTGCCCCCGGATTGGGGCTGTGGAAATTTCAAAGACAGTCAGTGCAGAATAAAAAAAAAATTGGAATTACTTCCCCCCACCGCTGCACCGCTCCTACTAGCTTAGGGGGTGTATTTTTTCCATTATCTGTGCCCCTTTCTGATGTGCTGGTCGGAGCGGAGGGAATATTTCTTCAGTTTCGGGTGTATGCCCATTCACCTCCGCTGTTCTTCTGCTTTGGCTCAAGTCCAGGCCAGCCACCTGCCTGTTTATCTCCTTGCCTTCCCTGGTGGAGTGATCTTCCTCCGCTCCCCACCCAGTAATAGCTGGGGCCCGGAGAGTAAGACTTGACAGGCTGTGAGGCGGGCAGCGGCGACAATGGGCAGAGAGTCGTTAATTGCCGCCATTACTAGTAAGAAAAAAAATATGTCCCTGGGTTTTATTTTAAAAATCTGGTCACCTTACTGTACGCTTCCTTGTGGGCAGGTGCCAGCGTCCTTACCTTCCCTGGAAACCACGACTGAATACACCAGCTTTTTATAAAAGGATATATCGTTACAAAACAGTTGCTGCATCAGAAATGGAACTTCTATCTATCCGACTGCAACTCACCAAGAGTTGATAGGAAAGCAAAGAATAAATTATAGAAACAAACAAGCCCTGATGTTCCACCCTGCTGCTAAGACAAAATAAGGAGGAGAAGAAATTTCATTGGCAAAAGCTCAAAGTGAAGTAGGAAGCACAAGACCTTTTCCACACATCTAATAAATCCTTAGTGTGTCGAGTTTACAAGCCAAGAGTCCAGCAGAGCCGGGGCAAGGCACTGGCACGTCCTAGTCACACAGTACTGAGCTAGGCCAATCAATACCACTTTCCTGTTTTAGAACTGGGTAATTATGAGGTGGAGAGATTGCCTGACCTTTCACCTGCACTGCATTACTTTGCTGATATTAAGATAAATTGCCTGATTTTGGGTAAACATATGCTGCAATTCAAACTGTCAGCACTGGTTTGCTCAGGGATAATTTGTATTGATCTCCCAGCTTCTTCCCAATTTTGCTTACTGACCTCGTGGATAATTAGAGAAAGGAGCCTTGGGTAACTTAAGAGTCATGGCTGCAGAAGAAGTACACGTAAGAATAGAGAGGAATGTGTTTATCATAAACTATGCGTGTCGCTATTTCTCGATCTCAGATCATCACATGACCTTGTAGGAAGCACTGAAATTAGTCATCAAAATGTCAGGATCTCGTGTCGCTCTACACTGTGCAAATATTACTCCAGCATCATGTAAAAAGCCAATTTTAACAGCGACACTTTGACATAACATTTAGTAAAGGTTGCTAAAGATTTTATTTTTTTAAGGAAGACTAAACCCCAAGTAAAAAAAAATCTGCATGTAGCAATAATAAGACGCTCTATCTTTCTATTTGAAAGTAACATAACCTGTTTGTAAAAAATAGCCTGCATACGGGTTCATTTTCATGTGAAAAGATGCAATTCTGAGGCCCCGTACACACGAGAATTCAGCCAGAAACTCGGTCCGAGCCGTATTCTGCCGAGAAACTCGGTCGTGTGTACACTTTTCAGCGAGGAACCCGACGAGGAACTCGTCGGGCCAAATAGAGAACATGTTCTCTATGTTCTCGTTAGTCAATGGGAAAAGTCGGCCCGCCGAGAGCCTCGGCGGCTTCGACACTGAACTCGACGAGGAACTCGATGTGTTTGGCACATCGAGTTCCTCGGACGTGTGTACGGGGCCTCAGAGTCTGACCACCTTAAGAGCCCTTTCACGATGCGCCGCCGCCGGTAAAATGCTGCTATTTTTATCACCGATGCTATGGGCGGATTTGCGGCGCATTTTGGCTGCTAGCGGGCCGCATTTACCACCCCCTGAGAAAGAGTTAAAACACTGGAGCGTATTGCAGGTGCTATAGCGTTAAAAATAGCGCCTGCAATACGCCCTTAAAAATCTGTCCCCATTCACTCCAGTGTGAAAGTGGGAAAGCGCAGCTATACCGCCCGCAATGCGCTGCTTCAGCAGCGCATTGCGGGTGGTATAGCCACGTTGTCCCATTGATTTCAATGGGCAGCAGCGGAGGAGGAGCGGTAAACACATCGCTCTTTCTCCGCTCCAAAGATGCAGATAGCAGGACTTTTTTTTACCGTCCTGCTAGCGCACTGCTTCAGTGTGAAAGCCCCTCGTGCGTTCACACTGGAGTAAATGGGGACAGATTTTTAAGGGCGTATTGCAGGCGCTATTTTTAACGCTATAGCACCTGCAATACGCTCCAGTGTGAAAAGGGGTCTAAAAAAGAAAATAATTGTGGTTATCTCTGCAACCAGACTAAACAGCTCACTCTCATCCCTTTTATTCAGTGAGAGTAAAGCCTCGTACACCCCATCAGGGCCATCTATAACGCAGGGCAAACGGGGAAGCTGCCCTGGGCCTAGACATTGTTCTGGGGCCCAAAAGCAGCTGCCCCATGAGCCTGTGCTGCCTGCAAATAGTTGATAGGTGAATTTGCATGGGCCCAAGAAAATGTTTGACCAGGGTCCAAGCAATATTAATGATGGCCCTGCACACCACTATTTTTTTTTTTTTTTTTCGTTTAACCCAGCAGGTTGAACAAAAAAAAAAACTGACAGCTCAAGTCGAATCTGATGCACTAACAATCCAATGTTAGTACAGTGATCTCCCCCGCTGAGCTATTGTGTTCTAACAGGGGGACCACCCCCCTCCCCCCCACCTAAACTCTCCGGTCAGCACCATCAGCCATTGGCTGCTGACAGTATTGCTCGGGAGTCTTTTTGATAATAAAGGTATCTTTTTGAACATTGACTTATCCTATAGCCAATCATACACACCTCATTTAAAGTCCCAACCCCCCCCCCACTTTTTTGGCTGTCAATCACAGCCAGTGAGCCAATGAGGAGGGAGAGGCCGCGGCTCTGTGTATTAATGGACACGCAGAGCAGGGGTTCAAAAGCGATCCTGCTCAGGTGCCCCAATAGCTAGCGGCTTGCTGTGGGGGCACTTTGCAGGAGGGGAGCGCCGGCAGGGGACCTGAGAAGAGGAGGATTGGGGCTACTCTGTGCAAAACCATTGCACAGAGCAGGTGAGTATGACATGTTTGTTATTGACTATGTATCCCTTATAAACAAAATACTTCCTTGTATTCCTATTCCCCAGGCCTTGCATTTCGCACACGTGCTTTGAAGAGCTTTAATCATTGCAAGACTGATGCCGCGTACACACGATCGGTCAAACCGATGAGAACGGTCTGATGGACCGTTTTCATCGGACCAAACCGATCGTGTGTGGGCCCAATAGGTTATTTATCCATAGGTTAAAAAAAAGTAATCTTGTTTTAAATTTAACCGATGGATACCTAACCGATAGAAAAAAAACGATCGTTTGTAGGCACGACCATCGGTTAAAAATCCACGCATGCTCAGAATCAAGTCGACGCATGCTTGGAAGCATTGAACTTTGTTTTTTTCAGCACGTCGTTGTGTTTTACGTCACCGCGTTCTGACACGATCAGTTTTTTAACCAATGGTGTGTAGGCGCGACGGACCATCAGTCAGCTTCATCGGTTAACCTATGACAACGGTCCTTCAGACCATTGTCCTCTGGTTAACCTATCGTGTGTACGAGGCTTCATTGTTCAAAGTGATAACACCAAAGACACCAACACAAGGTCACGGTCCATCAGACCGTTCTCATCGGATGGACTGATCGTGTGTACAGGGCATTATTCAATTTATGCAAAAGAGCAATGATGATGTCCAAAGTGCTGTCTCCACCAGCAACCCATCAGATCAATCCGCAGTCCGCTCATTGGGCTGCCTACCGCACTCTGTCTATTGCTATTTGCCTCGTTGAATAAGCCTGTGCGACTCAGTGAAAGCACACTAATTGGAGTAAAAAGAATAATATTTGGCATATAGAGCTCTGAATAGAGGGACAATGCTATCATTCCCGGTATGACAGATTTCCAGCCTCTTGTATCTGAAGCCATAAAGCAGGCTTCCCTTGTGAAATATCTCTGTATTAACTATGCAATAAGATATTAACATTCCTCATTTAATGGGAGGCCTTTTATCTGTTTGAAATACATTATTCGTCCTTTTAGAGATAAACTGTATTAATATCCATTTGAGCAGGCTAGTGCGGCCTAATGCATAGTCATTTTGGTTGGAGAGCTGCTATTTTAGAATAGGAAAATTACATAGCAATAAAAACCTGAATGAACAGGGGGAGTTGAAACGGCTAGAATCACATTCCATGCCAAATGAGGCAAGCAATCAGGCAGGCCCTGGAAGAAGCAGATACCCTGTTATCAGAGGCAGGCCAACATCCACAGCGGGTCATACAAATAGGGTCTGACATGACCAAATATACTCCATGATTCTTCCGCCATCAAGCAGCCCCGCCGCTCCAAAACGATACATATTTAAATACTTCTGAGTGCTCTGGAGTTAATCCGCCGGCTCTCTGTGCATTCAAAGTCATAACAGGAGAAACAAGCTAAATATTTAAGTCACTTGCGTGTACTTGGGGGATTAATCACGGCACAATCGATGAAATTTTAACGGCGTGTGATGTCAGTTCACGTTGAGAGAGCTGAAGCCAACATGGCAGGAGACGTCAATGTTGGGCTATCAGCTTGCAGATTTAAGAAAAACATATACATTGGTTATATGTGTAATCTAGCCCATCATATTCCATATTATATAGATAGTGTATTTCTTGGATAAACAGTACAGCAACATTGAAAATTTCAGACAACGTCAGATGGGAAACCGAATTGCAAGATATCTGTTACGTTTCGATAAAATACGGCAATGAAGAATTGC